>NW_028278197.1:300000-568753 GCF_059751315.1 Micrasema longulum
TAAAATACTTAATAGTTTATTATTTGATGTCCCAGCTATTCTCAAACAAATATCTCTTAATGTTTCTTCACGTAGACTCAGAAAAAATAAAATTCTGTTCCTCGGTCATCATAAGACTAATTATGGTTTCTATGCGCCCTACCCAGAATGATGAAAATCAAGATCTTAATTATTTTGATTGTAAATTGAGTTTTTTTACAAATCGACTGAAGAAATTTTCCCGATAAATTGACTGTATATTTGTAGAATTAACCTGGATTCCATAATGCCTGTCTAATGTATTAACTTGTCTTGGCTTTTCTTTGTTGCATTGCTTCTATTATTTGTTACTGTAGTATTCTTGTTTTTCGTTGTATGATTTGTTTAAATTGGACATGGTCCGTAAATTTGTTAAATAAATAAATAAAATGAAATAACTATACAAAAAAAAATTGGCTTAGTTTATTTAGTATATTTATAAATAATTATATGAATCGAGTTGTGGTTTATTAAATTTAGGTAAAACCAAATCCTTAAGACGTACTGTTGCTTATATTTTTATAATCACATTTTACTATCCTACGTTTTTATAAGATTTTTCAATATGGTTAGATAACAATAAAATATACGACAAATAATATTTCAGACAGATAAAACGTTTCATTATACTGGCAACATTCCATTTGGCAGGTACAAAAGAAAGCAAATTTCGAATTCAAAATCGTTCAGCCGAGTAAAAAATTGATGAAAAACACAAGATGGCTGCCGCAAAAAAGGACGCAAAAAAGTGTTGCCTATTCAAATATTTATTTTTTCCCAGCGAAATTCTCTCGTATTTATTGTGGCGAACCTTTCTCCGAACCCTTTGTTCTCCTGCCAGGGGAAACAAGCTCTTCAGGACGGGTGGATAGGAGCTGAAGTAACCTGGATTCCATCTCCAATCACATTATCCTTCTGTTCAATACAATTTCGTTGTTCGATACATATTCTATATAGCTGTTTTTTTCTTTCGCAATATGGTAAAGGTGTTTTTTGGAGTATTTATTGAGAACAGGGTTACTGTAAAATTAAATGAGAAAAAACATAATTGCATGGAATTATAATAGTCTAGAAACCGCGTACAACGCGTACGAAAGTAGAATTTTAAGTTTTGGCCATGAGATACTTCTGTAGACGTCGCTTAGTACGCAACTGCTGATTTGAATTGAATTACGCCGAGTTGTGTCGTTTTTAAGTGTCAAAATACTGCTGGGATCAAAAGGTAATAGGGTAGGATCACTTTTTATGTGTAAGTAGCGAATTAAAAAATAATATTATTTAAGAATTCGATTATTTTACCGTCTGTCAGATTGTTAAATAAAACAAGGTAGCCTTTTTTAGTAGCGCTAGGGTAGTCGATTTTTTAACCTGACTTTCTATTAACAAACCTTAGTATAATATTCAACGTCGTTAATTTACTTAATTACTAAACAATTATTTAATGTTTTTTATGTTTGCCTTATAAAAATACCTGTTGTTTTTAAAGTCCAGTCAGTAAAATATTTTATGTGGTAAAGCAAAACATAACATTGAATCGGGTTGTGGTCCCGTGGCTAGTGTCTCGAACTCACGGATCAAAGGTCCATGGTTCGACTCCCACTCTACCCCAACTTGATTCCCATTTTCTAATAGTGAGTTATTTACAACTCGCCAAAAATGGTTCTCAAAATGAAATATTTACGTAATTTATAAGAACGCAAATATTTATTTTTATAAAAAAAATAAATAAAAAAACATTACGCAAAATTATCCAATACTTGCGTTATACTATTATATTATTCGCGGTCTGGTAAACATTACGCGGCCATTTCACGCATGCGCGCAGGCGGGATGTCAGGTTTTTTGACACAGTGTTGATGAAATCTGATTCTACGCGTTCTGGTATATTATAATTGTATGTCTAATTGTATATTTTAATATTTATTCACCTCAGATGATTTTAAAACAAATTCGATTTTTTCTCAAAGATGTTTTAAAATAATTTATTCACGTAAAA
Source organism: Micrasema longulum (assembly GCF_059751315.1). Lineage (NCBI taxonomy): Eukaryota > Metazoa > Arthropoda > Insecta > Trichoptera > Brachycentridae > Micrasema > Micrasema longulum. The sequence goes on from NW_028278197.1 coordinate 302,015, forward strand.
TATCGAGAAAAGAATGCTGCGTTCATTTGGACTTGTGGAGTGAATGGACAGCGAAAGAATGGATAAAAGGATTTATGATGGGAATGTTGATGGGTGCTGAAAACGTGGAAGATTGAGAAATTCATGAAATGATCAAATCCTCGAAGATTGACAAATCAAAAGTTGGAATAATCGATTTGCGAAGATGTATGAATGTAGAGAAAGCAAGCTGTGTATGCAAAGACAGAGCGGTATGGCGTTCCATTCTCTCTGCCTTTACTACGGTTAAACTGCGTGGTGGTTTGTTTGTTTGATAAGTTTTACTTGATTTTTAGTCAAATTAAAATCAGTGTGAATTAGAAACTAGCTTAAATATATCTTCTCTTCAAGACCGTCGAATTAATCCAACCTTCTATAGTCCTATTTGAAATTCTCAAGTCACTCTTTGATGCGGCTGAACTAGTGAGCTCAATAAAATGAAATATGCTTACTAGAAACCTCAGACAAAACTTACTCTTTCATACCGATAACCATAGAACTAACTATGGTTTTCATTCCCCTATGCCCAGAATTCTTAGGTCTGCCAACAAACATACCAGTCTTGATTTCTTTGATAACAAGTTGTCTTCTTTCAAACGATCACTGAATCAAATTAAATTATAAACACCTCTTTCCAGCTCCACTCCCACTAAGTCAACTATATACCATTGTGTCTTTCTACTTTCCTTTATAATAACTTTCTATGTATACATATGTCCTTAAAAATGCACATTGAGCATAGATAAATAAGTAAAATAAATATTCATAGTCACTTTGTAAAGTATCCTTGAGAAATTATATTTACGAAAATGACAAGTAAGTTATTCATAATAATAATACCTAATAATGGATTTTCAATTGCTGTACTCCTTAAAATATAGCTTGATTAGAATGACAGTTATCAGCAAAAGTGACGACATAACTTTGTAGTAACGTCTAATGAGGGATTTATATTGACACACGAAAAATCATTGGTATCTTGCATGTTATTTTTTTTTTATACAATGCTTGACACATAAATCAACATAATTATATAAAATCAGCTTTAAAACTAAAAAAAATGCCTAGACTTCCATATTCTCTTCTTTAATATATTCTTCATCCCTGTTGTAATTTGTTAAAAAAAAACAAATTATTGACGGCGTTCTTAGAAGGTTGAATCATTTTGCAAAAATGTTAGAGGTGGCACAAATCAGTCAAAGTAAATCGATCAAATAAAAAAAGAATTCATTTGATGTTGTTCATGAAAAAAAGTATTAATGTCTTATTTTTTGGTGGTAATTGTCTTAAACCCACTGTAATAGGCTTTTTTGTGTTTTTATATCAATTTTCGGAAACAGAGTTTCATGTTTACATAAAAAAAAAAAACAATTCGTTAAAATCGATTTGATTGGTACATGGTCAGTGATCAGTAGTTTTCTATCACTTATCACTAGTCACATTAGTTTGGCAGCTGTCATTTTAATCAAGATATATTTTTAAGGACTTAGCAAGCAATCAGTATTATAATTATCGATAAATTGATAAAAAAAGTCCCACACGTATATTTTCAAATTAATTAAATTAAATGTTGTAGAGTTTTGAAATAGAGGGTAGTGTAAACTAGCGTAGAAGTGGGTAGTGAAGGTACTCATGTGAATATAGTATAATATAATATGCGTGGAAAGGGTTTGGGGGATAGGAAAGGTGAAAGGGGGAGCATTATCGAAAATGAAAAAAGGCAAAATATTGGTCCCAAAATGGCCTACAATGGGACCCTAAAGAGTTTCCGTTCCGAATAAAGTTACATTTTATCTTTGCCATTATTAATTCGCATGGCAAAGGCTTCAGTTTTTTCTATCACTTATCGATTTTGAAAGACAGAATGTTAGCAAAACCAAAAATTCATCTTTATATCATATAATTCAGAATAGTCCAGAAACCGCATACGCACATCAAACAGAAGGCGACGAAAATACTCATAAATGAGTAGGTTTACGTTTTGACCCATTAGTTTCTTTGTAGACGTCGCTCAGTACGTAACTCCTGTTTTGAATTCAACTATGCCGTGTTGTGTCCTTTTAGAGTGTAGAAATACTGCCAGGATCTTTAAGAAACAGGATGCGATTGCATCTCATGTGATTACATTTCATGTGTAATTAGCAAATTAATGTGTATATAACAAATGCATTACTTTAAAATTGAATTATTTTTCCATTTGTCAGATTGTCGAAAAAACAAAATGGAAATTTCGTTAATGTTGCCAGGGTAGTAAATTTTTGTACCCTATTTTGCTCATCTAATGAGAGAATTAATGAAAATTGGACCTCGGATTAAACAACTCCGTGGTGGACATTTGACCGACATTCTCTTTAAAACAGCAAATAACATTTAACATTTTATGTTAAATAAAATGTGTTTTATATTTTAAGTTTAAAGTTCATTAATTCAATTACTTGTATTAAATGACCATTTACTTACCTACTCTGTTGTGTCAATCAATAATTCCGCGTGCACAATAAAATTTTAGAAAAATTAACAGATTACTTTTTTTTTTACCTTCCATTTGTGTTATGATTGTATTTTTTTCCAATCGTGCAACATTACGCGGTGACATTACGAATGCGCGCGTCGAAAGTAGGGCATAGTGGGGGGATTTTTGGACACAGTCCGATGTATTCAAATATGATTCTACGCTCCTTCTGGACTCTTCTTAATTTTATGCTTTACATGAAATCATCCTACAACGGACTAAGCGATTTACTTGCGGTTTTCAGCGAAATGTAGATCTTTGAGCTGCGCGTGTTCGTAGATATCAAAATTTTCAATCGAATCCGTAAAAAAAAAATAGAAGCATAATTATTTTTTTCATCGATCTACCAGGGTTGCATTCGACGAGAATGCATATTAAAAAAATGGAAGGATGTAGTTTTTTTTGTGTTTAAAAAAGTTTGTTTTTGAATGTTTACAAACAGCATTCGCTTTATATCTATAAGATCCCAATCAGATTATTTCCATACATTCCTTATAATTTCTTCCCATTAATTTTTTTACTGGATTTTCGGTAAAACTAAAATAATATCAACTCACATTTCATACATTTTTGAAAATCGAATTCATGAATATAGTGCAACCCATTGCTAAGATCGGGTTGTGGTCCCGCGGCTAGTGTCTCGGACTCGCGGACCAAAGGTCCGTCGTTCGAATCCCACTCTACCCCAACTTGATTCCATTTTCTAATAGTGAGTTATTTACAACTCGTTGAGAATGGCCCTCAAAATTAAATATTTGGGTAAATCCTAAGAACGCAAATATCTATTTTTTAATAAAAAAAAAGAAGATGAGCCGAGTTTGACATCTGCAAAAAGAATTCTATATTTGAAAATTAATAATTTAATGTTTGGAATTAAACCATAAACAAGTACCTAGGTACCTACTTAAATGCAATATTTGAATATGAATAATTTTAAGTTTTGAAATTCAATCATAAACAAGTACCTAGGTACGTACTTATCAAAGAAAAGTCTTTTTCCAAAATAATAGCAGGCAGACGTTCGGGCAGGACAACGTCTGTCGGGTCCGCTAGTAAATTATACATTACAAACGGTTCAAGGGGAAATTATTAAAAAATATCTAAATTTGTTACAACAGAGAGAAAAAACCATTTTGAGAAGGGAATACGGAAGTCATTTACAGGGCTTATGACCCGTCTTGACAAAGAATATTGATGGAACCATTGCAGCTTTCGAAAGAAGAATCCTCACAGTTATTTCTGGTCCTGTGAGAGAAAACAACCATTGGCGTCGTCGCTACAATAGAGAGCCATACAATATGTACCGAGTGCCCAATGTAATCAACTCCATCAAGGTGGGACGCCTGAGGTGGGCTGGCCATATAATTAGAATGCACGACAAAAACCCCATAAAACGCCTAACTCTCTCTGTGCCACAAGGACGACGAAGACCAGGATGGCCCAAAATGCGATGGATGGACTGCATCAGCGCAGATATGACAATGTTGGAAGTGAGTAACTGAAGAGCAAGGGCAGCAGACCGGCAAGAGCGGAGGAGACTCACGGATTCAGCCAAGGCCCACCCAGGGCTGTCGAGCTTATGATGAAGATGACCCGTCATTGGCTGGTTTTTATTTTATACATTTTTTGCATAAAATTAGTATACTTCTATATGCATCTATTTACATCTATACATCTATATATATAAAAGGCGATGTTTGTATGGTTGTCCTCGATGGACTGGATAACTACCGGACCGATTTACGTGCGGTTTTTAGATAAATGTACATCTTTGCCACGAGAAGGTTTATAGATTTAAAATCTTCAATTTATCAAGTACAAAAAAATTGAGGAGCGTAAATGATTTTTTATCCATTACCAGGGTTGCATTCGCCGAGAATGCGGATACAAAAAAAATGGACGGAGGTTATTTTTTTTGTGTATAAAAAAGGTGCTTTTTTAATGTTTACAAACAACATTCGTTTTTTTGTGGATCCCAGTCAGATTATTTCATTGAATTCCTTATAATTTCCACCTATTTATTTCTTTTTACTAGATTTTTGGTTATATTAAAATAATATCAACTAACATTCGATACATTTTTGAAAATCGCATTCCTGACTAAAATGCATCCGTGAGCAGAGTTTGACATTTGCCAAAGGAATTCTTTATTTGAAAATATTAAATTATTTTATGTTTTGGAATTCAGACATAAACAAGTACTTGAGTACCTACTGAAATTCAGTATTTGAATATCTATTACTCATAGATTTGGAATTCAATCATAAACAAGTACCCACTTACCAATGAAAAGTTGCAACATCTTTTTTATCGTACGTTTATCCGAACGGTTTTTACTAAAGATTTTTTAGTAAATTTTTGTAAGTATACTTAATTATGTTTAATGTTAAGAGGAAAACGGGCCAAACTTTTCTTCATACGAACGTTCACGTATTTTCTCCTTGAATTATGACACTAGAGATTTTTTTTTTACAATAACAACAACAATAACAAACTATCACGCCGCTTTCCGTAAGGGTAGGCAGAGAGGATAGAACGCCACATCACTCTATCTTTGCATTCAGATCTCGCTTCCTCTACATTTATAGATCTTCTCATGCACGCGCGCCGATTATTCCGAATTTACCATTTGCCATCTTCAAGTATTTGTTGGATTTGGTCATGCCATGTCTTTCACGGTCTTCTTCTATTTATGCATCCATGAACATTCGCATTGCAAATATTTTTAGCCGTTTTTTCGTTGTCCATTCGCTCTACATGTCCAAACCAGCGCAGAGCTCTTTTTTACACATTATAGATATTTACTATTGGCGTGTCCCTATACTGTTTCGTTTTTTATAAAATTGTTTGTTATGGAAACTAGAAACATTCAAACCCGTAAAAAGTACAGTTTTATCTGCTGTTTTTGGGCGCCCGGTATGCAAATATAACTTTTTTTGAAAAACGCTAAACATACCGACAAGAAAATTTTATTCTGATACTGTCTAAAAAAATAACAAATTCGGTTCAGTTTTGAGGTGCGGAAAACGGTACAGCAAAACGTCAATTTTGTCTATTCTAACAAAAGGTCTGACATGCAGTTGTCTTTTTCGCACAGTATCGGGGAGGCATCTGCGAGACAGTGACAGGAAAACAATGTTCGAACAACTATTTATCAAAACTCTCTGTCCTCACAATTTATCTAAACCGAAACCCAAAAATTATAATGTATGCTTACACATCTAATTTGAACTAAATACAATAATTGATATCAAAATTTCAATTGTGTTTATTTAATCTATTTAGCAAGAACTCAAATCTAGCGATAGCAAAGCATTGCTGGGTTCAGCTCGTATTTAATAACAGGGAATCTATATAAAACTAAATAATATAATTAACATATTAATATGATTAACATATTGCGACCAATATAACAATATATTTACCGAGGCTGATATTTTTTGTGACAATGTATGTAAATTTAGGTCAAAAATTATATAAATTTTGAGAGAAGCAGACATTTAACATTATTATTATATAATTTTTTTTTCATTTCGTTTCGTTTACATTTATTATATTGAACATAATTAAAATTATTGTATTAAGTGTAAACAATTTTTTTGGTGTGTCCATGAGTTTCTTACACTAATATACAAAGAAATTGGCAATATATGTGTACATACTGTTTGTTTACCTAATAAAATAAATAAATAAATAAATATTACAACAGAGATGAAGAACATTAAAGAGAAGGTAATATAGAAGTCTAGGCATCTACAGGGCTTATGACCTGTCAATGGCTGGTTTAAGTGGCCACTTTACACACTGTGTAACGTTCACCATTCTGCCCATATTTGAACATCTGAAGCCCTGTAGATGCCTAGACTTCTATATTACCTTCTCCTTAATGTTCTTCATCTCTGTTGTAATATGTTAATATGAAGAGCTCCCCAGGGAGTTGAATCCAGTCCTTGTCTACAAAAATTTGGACAAACTCAAAATGTTAAATACTATAAAATAAAAACGGAGTGTTCTCTGTTTATGATAGTCTCCATCTAACATGGCTCAGCCTGTTCTAAGGTGGAGATTTTTTATCTTTTAGAGCATAAGTAGTACTATACTAATAAAACAATAACATAAAAAAACTAAAACTAATTAATTATAAATGCCTAGCTAATCAAATGTAAGAAATTAAAAATCGTTATTATACAAATATAAAGCATACATATGTGCCAAGAATACATGTTACTTAAACATAATATAGTATAATACATAGATAATAAAAACAAATATAAAGCAATGAAATACATAAAAATATAAATAATGTGTGTGGTTGTGACTACTTTACACACTGTGTAACATCTATTCTGCCTATGCATTTCCTTAACTCTTCCATCTGTTGACTTTTGCGAAGTAAAATAGCTGAAACATTTATCATGTGGGTGAGATTCATCCGGCTGAACCAAATCACCTACTAGGCAACGCCTGAAAACAATTTTCCAATTTTTACAATTCTTCTTATACCAGTTAGTTTCATCAACATGTTTTGAGTATGTCTACAAAAATTTGGGCATGCTCAAAATATTGTATATTTAATTCGTTGGAAATGACCGACCAAATTGAAATATTTGGGTTAATCATAACGACGCAAAAATGTATTTTTCCATTAAAAAAAAAAGTAAATGAAGGATAACAAAGAGCGTTGTTATTGCACCGGCGAAAGGTGAAAGCTGTTGCGGCTGGGTATGACCCTTTTTTGCATCGGGTTATTCTTAAACCAGGTACCTATCCGAATAAATTATTTTAACCAGATGTAAACAACTTTATAACATGCGGTTATTTGATTTTTTTATTATTGAGATAATACATAGTATCGACAAAAATCAATGCCTTCCCTCTTTACAATTTATATTTAATTTTATAACATTTTTTTTGTATTACAGTATAACTGCAATTATCCGAACTCCGACTATCCGAATCGCTTTCAGTATTTCAGTATTTTTAGATGGAAACGTACTTCGATTCGCAAAATAACGACTTGGCTGCCCAAAAACGGATGAAGACAGTCAAACAGCTAGCTTACTTTGGCGAGATGTTCAGCAAGCAATGACTTTAATTTACAGTACGGTACGTACATGCTGTACTAATGTACAGCATTTGTAACTACGCTTAACATGTAAAATTGTTGCCTTTCCATTTAATCAATTAAAAGCTCATTTTATATTTTAAATCATTCATTGCTATTTTCACCATACACACAGTAATTAATAAAAATATTATTTATAAAATTAATAACTAACTAACTAACTAACTAACCATCACGCCATTTCCCCGGAGGGGTAGGCAGAGAGGATATAACGCCACACCACTCTGTCCTGGCACACTTCCTTTGCTTCCTTCACATTCATACATCTTCTCATGCACGCACGTCGATTATTCCGACTTTTCACATGACCACTTTCAAGAATTTGTTGTACTTGGTCATGCCATGTCTTTTTCGGCCTTCCTCGACTTCTACAACCAGACACGTTCGCATCATAAATCTTTTTAGCCGTTCTTTCATCATTCATTCGCTCCACATGACCGAACCATCGCAAAAGACCTTTCTTAATTTTGTCGATAATGCTTAACTCAGCCTTGCATTCTGCTCTAATTTCGACATTAGGGCACCTATCATACATTGTTTTTCCGCACATTCGCCTGAGGGATCGCATTTCAACAGCATTCAGTCTACTTTCGTCCCTTTTTTTCCAACTCCATGCTTCGTTTCCATACATTAGGGTTGGTACCAGAACTCCATTATGAGCTGCTAATTTAGCCTCTTGCGATATACACTTATTTGCTACGACAGACTTTAAGGCACCATTAACTCTGTTACCGGCACTAACCCTCATTTCAATATCCTTGTCCATATTTCCATCTCTAGTAAAATTAAAATAGATTAGATTAGAAAGGCTGTAAATAAACAGAAAGATATTATGAATAAGCAAATAAATTTTAGTAATAGTCCCGTTAAAAATATGTTCCCTCTCCCTAAATCCACACACAAACCCTCTCTCTTCTCTACCCCCGTAGCCACGCCCACTCTACCTTCACTGTGAAAAATTTATATTTTTTATGTTAGTTAGTAATTAACCCCGAAGAAGGCATAGTATTGCCGAAACCAGTTGGCTGTCAAATTATTTTAAAAAATATAAGTGGTACATAAAAACAAAGTGATTTAATTTTATTTTAAGATATTAAATAATAATGTTCCACAAAGTGCTTCAAACATCAAAAATTAAAATAGATCCCATTTTCGGAAAAAAAAAACATTATTTGAATTTTTTATTATCCGAATAGGGTCCAGTCCCAATAATTGGAGCGCCCTTGAGGTATTTAAGCGCCCTTGAGGTATTTTATTACGAAAATGGCGCTATATAAGTTATCCACCATAAATAAATAAATACTGTACTGTCTTGTCAAACTAAGAATGTAATTTTTTCCATTTATGACCTGCAACAATTCTTAAATTAATAATATAATTTACACTCGAACAACGCCTGCAAATTGAACAAATTTACTTTTAAAATTAGTTTTTTTTTTATCAATATTCCTACAGAGATGAGGTAGAATTTTTTCAAATTCATACATAGATGGCGCTCCAACACGCTAGTGAATGGTTTCTCATTTAATAAGATATATACAAGAATCAAAATGTTACCTGTGTCGATATTCGCTAATAAGCGGAATGGGGAATGTTGTAAAACGTAAAGTGGCCACTCAACCCAGCCAATGACAGGTCATAAGCCCTGTAAACGCTCGAATATCGATAATCCTGAATTTGAAAAAATTCTACCTCATCTCTGTAGGAATATTGATAAAAAAAATATATACCTACTCCCCCTCGGGAGAAATCCAGATTTGTGTATGTACAAAAATACACATACCAAAAAATAATGTTGTGTAATAAGATCTGGTCAAAATATAAGTATAAAATAAATTGCAGAATCATCTGCAGGCGATTACTAGTACTTAATTTAACTCGAAAGAGTCTTAAATACATAAAAATAAAAGTAATATGCTAATTAAAAATACTTAACTTCAATATCAATACATAGATGGCGCTCCAACACGCTAGTGAATGGTTTCTCATTTAATAAGATATATACAAGAATCAAAATGTTACCTGTGTCGATATTCGCTAATAAGCGGAATGGGGAATGTTGTAAAACGTAAAGTGGCCACTCAACCCAGCCAATGACAGGTCATAAGTCCTGTAAACGCTCGAATATCGATAATCCTGAATTTGAAAAAATTCTACCTCATCTCTGTAGGAATATTGATAAAAAAAATATATACGTACTCCCCCTCGGGAGAAATCCAGATTTGTGTATGTACAAAAATACACATACCAAAAAATAATGTTGTTTAAAATTAGTGTCCAGTTTGCCAAAAGAATGAGCCTCTTCATGAAACTGACGCCATTTTTTTATAGCTTTATATTTTGAGATTATTTTCATATATTCAATTTAAAAATAACCTACGGTTTACGAGGCCTGGCGGTCGCGGTGCAGCTTTATTTACTATTTCAAATCATGACATGTGTATTTGGAGATATTTGCTGAAGTAAAATGACATTGTTCCTGACCACCTTGCCAAAGGATTGTTGCAATCCTTGCATATGCTGGCTACCATTATGATATTATCATTCTTTAGAGGTTTCGTCTCCCATTCTGAATAATGTTTCAATGAAAAAAATCAAGGATTTCGCAGATGTTGCGAAAGGATGCAATCTGCTATGTGCCAATAATAAATACAATATTCATCTTATATATCAAAATGGATAGGATAGCTTGTTTGTTAAAATTTTTTCACTTATTATTCTATCATAAAAAAAATTTAAACTCGAAACTCCACAAATGGTCAAAAACGATATTTTGGCGTTTTCTGTTATGATTTCAAATAACACTGGTTGAAATTTTTATATTTAAAAAAAATAAATTTTATAGAAACAAATATTAAATGATATGATAAACATAAGGTTTCAAGACAGACCAGCGAAGTTTCTTAATTTATTTATTTATTAACGGACATTGTCATTACAATAAAATAATAGTTAAAAATATTTAAAAAAAAAAGAAAAGAAGCACTGACAAAAATAAGGGACACAAGACAAGATCTGGACTATTTATTTAGTGCTCGTTTAAATCGCTGTAAACTTAAACAAAAAAGTCCAGATCTTGTCTTGAGATGGTCAGGTTACAAAAAAAACCTAGATGGCCACCCAACCCAGGAGGCAGGAGAAAGGTCGGCAGACCGAGGCTGCGATAGGAAGACAACATAAAAAAAAGAAGCATCTCAACTACTGAAAGTCTCTTACTGGAGGGTTGCAGCAGATGACGAGGAGTTTGAGGGGAAAGTTAATGGAGGCCAAGGCTCGATAGGGCTGTAGTGCCATTAAAGAGAATAATGTATCTTGAGTCTCTCTGCAGCGTCCAACAATAGTCAGCTAGATGAGCTCCATTTTCCTTGATACAGCTTCATTGCTGAATGAGAGAACTTACATGAAATCCTGATGAAAACTCTCTCCGTACTCGTCGCTGACAATCACCCAAATTTTCCAATAAAAAATCAAAGTAATAGTGTAGAAAGTGGATTTTCAAGACATATTACATCCCATACCTTTGTAGGCCATTAACGTTTCCCACAAAATGAAAATATAGTCTTCATCTTTATGGTTTTTCGAGTGTTTGACTAAAAAGTGGAAAAAAAACTTAAATCCCACAAAAATATAACTTCTTGAATTCTTTTGACGTTTCTGAAATCAGCGCAAATTTCCTGTTGAAATCAACCGTTTTCGTGAAAGGTATTAAAATTGTGCCGACCAATGTAATCTATATGTGTGTAAAACGTGTATATCCGTAAAGTGTTGCATTATGTGACAGTGTTTTCTCCATTTTATGCACTTTTTATTTAATTTTTACAATAACTTTTTTTTTTAGTATTTAATTTTTTTCCCCTCTCCTTCTGTATTCATAATATTTATTTAAGCTTTATTACGTTAGTTCATAACATCTTAAGAACTAATATAAACTTTTAGTAATGTTACATTTTTTTTTATCAAAATTTCTTCACACATTTTTTCAAATTAATTTGAAATATTTCGATTTTTTCTATTTACTTTATTTATTCAGGTTTATTTATGTATTTCCTTTTATTAGTGTGAAATCTGTAATTGGTCTTGCTTTTTTAATTGTTTTCTTGCACCTTGTATTATAAAACAGATTGTATGATTTCCATAATAAATAAGTAAATTATTTAAAAAATATATAGAATTACTCTTCCGTGAAAAAAAGTACCTAAGTTTGTGATTAAGTTATGTAATGTAAGCTGTTTTTTGTATGCTGATGATGCAGTTCTGTTAGCAAGCAGCAACGAGAATTTGCAAAAAATAGTCTCTAGAATGTATGATGTATGCCCTGAGAGCGAATTAGCGATGAACTAAAGTAAGTCAAAAGTGATGGTAGTTGAAAGGGGGATTGAGGTTACTGATTGCATAATAAATGTTATCAACGAATGTCTTGAAAAACGAGAAGAATTTGTGTAATCTAGGAAGCATGTTTTCAAGAGATGGAAGAGTAGAAAAAGATGTTGAAAGGAGAGTTAATGCGGGCAACAAAATGAACGACGCACTAAGCACAGTAATTGCTAATAAAAATATGTCAATCGAAGCTAAACTGGTAATGCACAACGGAGTTTTAGTCCGAATACTTATGGATGGAAGTGAAACATGAAAATGGCAGAAGAAGGATAAAAGCCGAGTGAACGCGGTCGAAAAAGCTTCGGCTTTGAGTGAACAAAAATACAATTATATATGTTGCTGATTTGTTAAAATAAATAAAACTTAAATAAAATTTTAAAAATGCGATCTCTTAGACGAATGTGTGGGAAATATGACAGGGTTACGGATGATTAAATCAGGCGAGAGTGTAAATCTGAGTCAAGTATAATTGATAAGATTAAGAAAGGGTCTCTGAGATGGTTTGGTCATGTAGAACGAATGGTAAAACAAGTATAAGTGGCAAAAATGAACGGTAACTTGAGACGAGGACGACCAAGGAAGACGTGGCATGATCAGATAAACCAAAATCTTAAGTCTGGTCATGTCAAAACCAGACAGAACCGAAGGGCATGTATGATAAGATGTGTGAATTATGAATGTGTAAGCTAGGAATATATGCCAGGATAGACGTGTGTGGCGGTCTATTCTCTCTGCCTACCCCTACGGGGAAATGGCGTTATGGTAACAGTAGTTAGTTTGTGATTTATGAGTTTTACTAGTTGGGCCGACGATATTAATACCTTAAGTAGTGAGCATTGGAATGTTTTCAATTAGTTTTAAAAAATTGATAGCAAACATGCTAATATTTATGAACAGCTTTGGGAAATGAGTGGGCGCTTTTAGTGTCGACCAGTTGTAGTGCAAAAAAATAAATCAATTAAAAAACAGAAGTCATTTAGAAATCATCAATCTAAGTGACAGTTTCTTCACACCTTGGCTTAAGGACACGTGTTGCAGGAGCCCACGTGTGAACATGGTTGCCATTAGTGATCTGGGACGGTGTATAAAACATTAGGAAGTCAATCGGCTGGCAGAGGAAATGCACAAGGTCCTGGCTTGTGATCCCGTGGGACACAGGTTCATTAAATGCAAATCTGCCCAGCGTCATCTCCTTCCGACCTTCTCCATCTGTTAACAAATAACATTTACAATATTTTGAGTATCTTCTGAGATTTTTATTTATCCTTTGTTTTGTTAGCTCATAACACCTTAAGAACTAATATAAACTTTTAATAGCATTACATTTTATATAAAAATATCAAAAATATAACAAAGAGACAATTTCATAAACGACAAGATAACGGAAGAGTAATTTAACGGCTATTTTGTGACATTATAACAAACTGTTTGAGGTGATTGAAACTATTATCAATAAAAAAACACAATCGCACATGGCTGAGATAAGCATTATCGACAAAATCAAGAAAAGACTTCTGCGTTGGTTTGGACATGTAGTACAGCGAAAGAACGGCTTAAAATATTTACAATACGAATGTTGATGGTCGCAGAAATAGAGGAAGACATAGAAAAACATGGCATAACCAAATCCAACAAATACTTGAAGATGGACATGTCAAAAGTCGGAATAATCGGCGCGCGTGCATGAAAAGATGTATGAATGTAATGGAAGCGAGATCTGTATGCAAAGATAGAGCGACGTGGCGTTCTATCTTCTCTGTTTACGTGTCTATCCTTATAGGGAAAGGGGGTGATGTTTTGTTCCTTTGTTTTTGTCTGTACTTTTTTATTGATAAAAATGTTGGCAAAAAACGAGATCCGACATTGGCCCTTTAAGACCCACACATAGGTAATAATGTATGCACAGTTAATTGTTTAAAAATAAAATAAGTAATAAATAAACAAGTAATGTTCCATGTTTAGGAGCACTGTGGCAGATATAAGGTTGGTTCAGGTTGGCTCTTTGCTTCCAGACTCCTGTTTCGGGAATTCGCCCTTAAATTCCTCAGGGATGCCATCTTCCCCTTCATTAATTATCCACTATTTTATGTTCCACTTTGCTAAATTATGAACTTAATCGCCTTCCTAGAATGCAGTATGAAGCTTCCTGCTTTTAGCTCTTCAAAAAAATTCTCGTTTTTTCGCATAAAAAATATATATTCTTTCTCGAACCGAATTAAAAATCAAATATTTCCAAAAATACACATGGATACATAATATTTCAAATTTGAACAAAAATTAAAATTCATAATTTACTTCCTATGTTCCTGGTTAATACTTTGTACTACTATTATTTGTTTCCCAATCCCAACTCAACGCAGGACAAAGGTCCCATCTAAATATGTAAATAATATTTTATGGTATAAAATTTAAATTTCTTTTCAAAATATTAAATATGTTACCCGAACATTACAAAACCATGACCCAAATTGAATGAAATAAATTCGTAATAAAATGGTAACTAGATTTAGGTAGAGAAAAACTGGAAAAACTCCTAAAAAATATTCTAAAATAATAAATGGTATAAGTATATTGCATAACTTTATAATAAATTAACTAGTAGGTAGTCATGTTATTGTTTATTTTTTCATAAAAATGTCTGCCTGAAAACAGGTTATACCTACCTAGTTTGGCAGAGTAGACATAATCTAGAGAAATCTATTACCTCAATATATTATATATATTATTATATTATGTTTTATTTTATTTGGGAAATCAACAGTTCTACATACATATTTTTAGTAAACAGACAGATATAGTGTATAAACTCAGAACTAATAACAGATTTTCACATTGTATACAAAGTTAGTAAAGAAAATATATTACATATCAAATAAATACATACAATTTATACATATAAAAATGTTATTTTCATGTACTCAATAATCAAAGATTTTTTAAATATTAATTTTAAGAACATTAAGTTACTCTAAATTGGGCGGGATAAGAACAAAAATGAAGTAAATAAAGAAATTGTAATTTTTGTTAATAAACCATTATTATTATTATTTAAACTTGTGCACGCACTTGCTTTTAAGTGCTTATTATTTATGAAAATAATAATTAATTAATTTAAACGTCTTATAGGCTTTTATTTACATAGATAAATATAAATAACAGACACGTATTTTACACAAAGTAGCAAAAAATTCAAATAAAGTTATAAGAATAAAAAAATATAAACATATAAAAACTAATCTTACATATTAGTAAAAAATATATGAGTTTACAGATAGTACATACATATATTCTAGTAGAAAGAACAGGAGTTTATTTTTTCCCATCGGTTATATTAAAATAATCTTAAAATTAGAAGAAGTTAGAAAAATAATAAATAAGAATACAGATATAAGTTAATAAAAGGTAAACAATTAAAAACAATATGGTATTATTTAGGCATTTTAATTTGAAGATAATAAATTGATACACGCCTTTTAACATTCAAAGGGGTTATATTAAACATATCTATTTCATTTGCGTTTTCATTTGCAAACGCATGAATTCTCCTTATAGGCGAGTGTGCACTGTAGTTTGTTGAAGATACATTTATATAGAAGAGTTTATTAAATCGAGTAATCCGGCCTGGCACTCGCAAGTTAATTAGTTTTAAGTCAAATATTGAATTTAATATTTTAAATAAAAATAACAAATCATTTAATTTTCTTCTAGTTTCCAATGTTTTTAAATTTAAATGTTTATTTAAGTTTGTATAATTAATATATTTAACTGGAATACTTAATTTAAAATAAACGAAACGAAAAAAAATATGTTGAATTCTTTCGATATTATTTATATGAACTTTATAATATGGTGACCATATAACTGAGATGAAGTACATTTTATAGTTGAATCCAGTTCTTGTCTACAAAACTTTGGACAAACTCAAAATATTGTTTATTTATAATTACAAATTACAACAAAGATAGAGATGTGGAATTTTAGGCTTTTACGGGGCGTATGACCGTCATTTACTGGATTTTCGCAATTGTAATTCATTTTTTAGTTTTAGTAAGATTTTCAAGTTGGCTTCTAGTATCTTCTTATGACAGCTATGCATATCAGTTTGTCTTACAAGGCTGGCAACAGTGAGTGTCCCTTCGGGGGGTGTCAGTGCTGCCAATTAAGCGGCATAATGTATTCACGGTATGCGAGCCATGATTTACGACCTCGACCCACTTCTGGTAGGAAGAATGCCATGTTTCCTGGACTTTTAAACATTTTTTCCACCCTTAAATATAACACGGCGCGGAAATGCAACAAAATGTGCTCCGTGGATTTGCACATTTTTTACAAACGGAATTTCGAGTCATCATTATCATCATCCCCTATCCGTACCCGATGGTGCATAGGGAACTACATTGGGATGCCAGGCCTGGTGGCTTCCAAAAATAATTTCGAGGCTTGTAAAAAGTTTTGTAATCATTTTGGCTCGGATCATATCCAATCAATTTAATCCCAGTCAGTGAAGAATTTACTTCCCTCTTTTCTCAATCCAATGAAGTGCATATTATGGACTTGTAGATTACCTTTTTGCTACCAGATTACTGATAAATCTTTCGGGCCGCTTTTCTCGTTCGGCAACAAGCAATCTTTCCGTGCGTTCGGCACCGCCAATGAGACTTATGTCCTCAGATGTGGTGTTCGGGATGTGGTGTTCGGGATGTGGTGTTCGGGATGTGGTGTTCGGGATGTGGTGTTCGGGATGTGGTGTTCGGGATGTGGTGTTCGGGATGTGGTGTTCGGGATGTGGTGTTCGGGATGTGGTGTTCGGGATGTGGTGGGCAAGCTATATTCTCTCCCTGGAATATGACACTGGACCAATGTTTTACGCATCATAGATGTCCTCCATTGGCGTGTTCCTATCTGTAGTTTGATTAATAAATTGTCTTTCATAGGAGCGCTCCTGGGACCATTTGAAATTTTTTTAAAACACCTAGTTTTATTTGATGTCTTCAGACGTACATAGGGCTTTCATTCTAAATATTTTATACATTTTCAATATCGAGACTCTTGAGATACTAGTATCAAAATTTTGAGACCAGCAGTACGAATCTTAACTCTCTCTAGGGGGCAGAGAACGCGTTGCAAGTGTGTAATTTACATACTAAATAAATAATATAAAGATAACAATATCATATATACTATAATTGATCTAAGAATCTTGTTATATTTTTTGTAATCTTCAAATGAAAATTTTCACACTGGATTTTAATACAAATGATATTTATCCTCGTAATGCGAAAAATGAATGTCCGTCAATACAGCAAGAAATCTGTATAAGAGAGAGCGCGAAGATAGAACTCATTACAAGGAAGACAAAGGGGCTAGATTTCTTATTGTCCATGCGCTCTGTAGCTGCAAGACGTTATGGGATATTTATTTATTGTACAGCGCCCTTGAGGTGATTTTAACAAAAATGGTGCTTTATAAATTATCCAAATACATTTATATGTACTTTGTACTTTGATCACTAGCCACATGAAGGTGAGGTGATCAGTCTTACGCTTTAGAATCGGTTGAGGGAGAGTGAACTATTGCAGTGTTAAACCCCCCTTTAAAAAAATATTTCTCGTCGAGCCTACCCAGGAATCGAATGCAGGACCTCATGAATGGTAGGCGAATGCGAGGTGGTCTTATTCTCACCCAAACGATAATATATTAATATTAATAACTCCCAATAAACATTAACTTGGAATATAAAAAATATATAAAAATCGGGTTGTGGTCCCGTGGCTAGTGTCTCGGACTCACGGACCAAAGGTCCGTCGTTCGAATCCCACTCTACCCCAACTTGATTCCCATTTTCTAATAGTGAGTTATTTACAACTCGTTGAGAATGGCCCCTTAAAATTAAATATTTGGGTAAATCATAAGAACGCAAATATTTCTTTTTACTAAAAAAATATATATATATATATATAAATGTTAGTATTTTAACTTAAAATTAGAACTTCTAATAGAAAATGTCACAGAAGGAAGTGAATGAATAGCCAAATTGGCAAGGGACACAATCAATATATTTGCTCGCCTTTTTTCTACCCCATAAATATCATCCGTGGCACTTATTGGCGGGCCTTGTGCCTTGAGAGCACTGCACAGCGGAGGGCAAAAAATCCCAAAATAAAAGAACAGAAAGAATGGCGTAGGAGTTTTTTTGTTCATTTGGAAATGTGACCACACGGCAGCTGTACTTAGTAGCAAGGTTCTTCGTCTGCTTTAACTGACCACTGAGGAAAGTTTCGAAAGTTTCGCGAGAGAAATAAATTCGAAATTGCACGTGCCTCGGCGCAAAACATGTCTTAAAACTGTGTTTGAAGTTTGGTGACATAGTGTTTTTTTTGCTAGTTTTGAGAATATAGTTATTATTTTATATATGTTAATTTTATAACTCTAACTTTACAAAAAAGTTTCACAGCTATAGTTATTTAGTAATTTGAAGTTATTATTATAAATATATATTTGGATAATTTATATAGCGCCATTTTCGTGAAAATCACCTCAAGGGCGGTGTACAATAAATACATATCTCACCACGTCTTGCAGCTACAGAGCGCATGAACAATAAGAAATCTAGCCCCTATTTACATTTTTTATTTGACAATAAAGTTTAGAAATTTAGTGATATTTAAAAAAAACACTGCAAGTGCACAATAAACATGTTGTACATAGTATGAAATAATAGAACAATCAAAACTAAAAAATTTAGTGAACACATAATAAAAAAAACAAAAAGAAACATAACATCTCCAAATAAAAAATAACAATAACCATGAGAAAATCTTATGCTCTAAATATAAATATAACACAGTAAATTTGAGAATAACTAGATAATAATAATTTAAAAAAATAATACTAATGTATTGCTCAAAAAAATATAAGTTTTTTGAGCAATAAAATAAAAAAAAACTTAAATTAATTCAATAATACCTTAATTTAGTGAAATCATCATCATCAGTTGGTTGGAAGAAGTTGCCATTTGGCAATAAATCCACCAATGTACAATTTAAATTATGTCTAACACGTTAAATAAAGAAATAAAAAATCACGTATTCCAGGAAATAAAGTTAAATTAATAATATATTTTAAAGTAAATTTATTATTTTTCTAATAAATAACGAGTGAGAATTCGTTTTAATTCATGAACAGAATTTAATTAAATAATTATATTAATAACTCACTATTTGCAAATCCCTCCTGTCCTATTGATCTGACAGTAATATCGGTAAATACGAAATAGTCGATATAGCTGAAAAAACTTTTTACCATCCACAAGTTTTTATCCCTTTTCTCGGAACCAAACAAGTTAGTTACCCCTCATTTCCTCCCTTCCCCGCAACGGTCCCTTTTCAAAGGAAACGAGAAGAATGAAGTTAAAAAACACAAAAAGTGCGGCAAAAAAGGCAATAATCTATGGTTTTTAACTCGTGATTGGAATCAATTATCTATGGCAGTAAAAGACTAATCTTTGCGGTATGAAAAAAACGTTTTGAATTTTAACAGATGTTTCAAGATTTTTAATGTGTTTTATATTATTTTTCTCATGAAAACAAAACACATTACGGAATTTATACAATGGTTGTCGGTAGAAATATATACATTAAATGTGTCTCAATTACATTATGAGGATAACTTTTATTATAACAAAATAATATTTACTCTAAGTACTAGTTTTAGTCACAAAAAAAATAGTGTATCCGTTTTATTATTGTGCATGTTAGTGAGGGTGAGTATATATATTTGGGTGTGTAAGGGTGTGTGAATATGTGTATGAGTGTGTGAGTATTGTATGTATGCGAGAGTGTGTGGTGAATATAAGTGGACTTATTTAACAATAATTATCAAAAAATATCTGTTTTTTTTAAAACATTAATGAGGAAACCTATCAACCACCTTATCGATCGATGTAAAATTGTTAAGATTGTCAAAAGTAGGAATAATCGGCGTGCGTGCATAAGAAGATGTACGAATATGGAGGAAGCGAGGTCTGTATGCAAAAACAAATTGATATGGCGTGGCGTGATCTTTTGCACTAGAGCAGTGATTGGCGTGCGTCTATCATTTTGTTTTTTTGATAAATTGATTCTTATACCAACATACAGTGAAATATCAAAATGGAAATATTTTATCATAAAGAGGGTTTACTCCCCCATTCAATAAAACAGTAGATTCGGACAAATTGTATTTAGATGAAGAGATAACAAATACAGTATTTGGACAGATATGCGGGTGCCGCAACTACTTAATTTGTCCCTTTAGTAGATTGAATAACGTGTTATGCCTTTTGCCTACATTCATTTTAACTTTAATTTTATTAGTCTTTTAACGAGAAACGAATAACAGAAAAATAGACAGTTTAATCTGGGGAGCGATTACAATCGGAAGATGCGGCAGCCATATAGTTGTAATACATAGTTGGATAATTTATATAACGCCGGTTGTGTGAAAATCACCTCAAGGGCGCTATAAAATAAATAAACATCTCAGCATTCTGGTCGCTACCGAGCGCACTGACGGTTGAGATTCTAATTCCTCGTTCCCAATTATGATACATTTTAATAACAGATGGCAGCTAGATTACAGCATGTCTTGCAGCTACAGAGCGCATGGACGGTAAAAAATCTAGCCCCCATTCACATTTACATTTTATTATTATTTGTCAGTTTAGTAGTTCTAAAAATATGCAATAAGTATGGTAAAAGAAAGCTTAACTTTTTAGTACGTAGCATTTTTAATTCATTTAAATTCAACACACAATGTAAAAAGAGAGTGGTTACTCGATCAAAAGTTCATGTATCAATAGTTATTTATCCACCTTATTTGTAAATATTTTTATTTTGTGTATATTTTTTTTCATGTATTTAAAAAAAAGGGAACTGTTTATTTGTATGTATTTATGTATATTGCTGATCTTTCTGGTTGTAAGTTATGAGAGTAAATTCATTTTTTTAATACATTTTGGTAATCTTTATACATATAATTCCTCTATACGTGTGATGTCACTGAACTCCCCCTTAGCGACCTAACCGATTTACGTGCGGTTTTCAGAGAAATTTAGGTCTTTGGGCTGTGCGTGTTCGTAGATATTAAAATCTTCAATCTAATAGGTAAAAAAGAAGTAAGGAGAATAAATGTTTTATTCATCGACCTACCGGGGTTACATTCGAGGAGAATGCATTTGCAGAAAAATGGAAAAATGTTGTTTATTTGTGTATTAAAAAAAAATGTTTTTGAATCTTTACAAACAGCATTCGCTTTTTATAGATCCTATTCAGATTATTTCCTTACATTCCTTATAATTTCTTCCAATTTATTTATTTTTACTGGTTTTTTGGTGAAACCAAAATAATATTAACTCACATTTCATACATTTTTGAAAATCGAATTCATGAATATAGTGCAACGCATTTGGTGAGATGAGCCGAGTTTGACATCTACAAAAAGAATTCTATATTTGAAAATTAATAATTTAATGTTTAGAATTCAACCATAAACAAGTACCTAGGTTTTACCTAGTTTTTGTGAATCTTAATCAGATCCTTTCCTTAAATTCCTTATAATTTCTACCCATTTATTTATTTTTACTGGATTTTCGGTAATACTTAAATAATATTAAATTCAATACAATTTTAAAAATCGTATTCCTTCATAAGTACACACCTCTGTTGGTGAGAAGACCGGAGTTTGACGTTTGCAAAAAGAATGCCATATTTGAAAAAAGATTTATTATATGTTTTGGAATTCAACCATGAACAAGTACCTAGGTACCTACTTAAATCCAATATTTGAATATTTACAATTTTTAGATTTAGAATTTAATAACAAATAAGTATCTAGGTACCTACCTACTTATCAATGAAAAGTCTTTTTCCAAGCTTATAGCAGGCAAGCCAACGTTCGGGCAGGACAACGTCTGTCGGGTCCGCTAGTATTATACAAGTTAGTATTATACGAGTAAATCTCCACCAACAAGCTACGGAAAGTGGCTCAGAGGGATTTTTGTTAAGAGTAAAAAAAATAGTTGTAAAATTACAGTGGAAGAAAAATTCTCCCGAACAATTACAAAGATACCTACATACCCTATCGATCCTGTATCTTTAAACAAACTATCAAAGGCACTCTTATCCCACGCAACACATTTTTATCTACGTACTTGAAATGAGATCATTTTCAATCGAGCTCTTTTCCTTTAACTGCAAATAACAGACAAACAAACCATCACGCTGTTGTGCCGTAGGGGTACGCAGAGAGAATATAACGTTGTATAACCCTGTCTTTACATACATACCTCGCTTCCTCTACATTCACACATCTTATCATGCACACACGCCGATTATTCTGACTTATGACATATTTTTAAAAAACGTGTTTTTACATTAGAATATTTTAAAGTCCCTGGATTGGTATCTGAAGCGTAAGATTTATCATCTTACCTTCATGTAAAAAAACATCAAGATACGCTGCGATTAGTGTACCAATGCAGTGCCCTATGCACCATAATATGCGAAAAGGGAATGATGATGATGAATAAATTGTAAAGAATCACTTAAGAAATTGGTTGTAATCATTTTAAAATTTATTTAATTATGCGTTAAAGGAATTTTGGTGATTTTTCAAAGTCTGGCTGACACAACACAACACAACCTTAAATATACATATTGCAGAAAACAGCCTGATCTAATATTAAATGATAACTCATTCAAACTTTGGATGTATGAGGTGACGTTCTGTATTTAAACTTTTTATTTTATTTCGGGTATTTTTAAATCAATTAATTTATAAAATTAAAATGCTTACATATTGATTCACTTTCATTTATTTAAGAGAACTATTTTTCAGGAGGAATTAACCTTCCCATTAGCATTTATACCGTAAGATTTTTCTAGTGCTGTAAGGTTTTCTGCAAATTGAGAAAAGTTGTTTTTGCGATCAACACTGTTTTCAAAGGGTGATTATTACAATTTTTTGTATGAAAGCTGCCTGGATGTTTTTAGAAAAACATAGAATTGACTTTACTGTACCCGATAACATCAATATATATTTTTTTTAATAGTGGACCGGCTGCTTTTGGCATAACAACGTTCGTTTGAGATTAAAGATTAATGTGCATGGGCTGTAAAATGCAATGCCAACTCTTCGCAACATTTTTACAGAAAAACTAGCGGACCCGACTTCAATCTCCAAAAATAAAAATTTACAGGAGGGTGAAAAAGCAACATAATTTGTTGAAATTATACTGTATTTTTTTGGAGATTGGAGTTTTGCAGTTAGTCAAAAGCAACCTTGGAAGTTGGATGAAAAACACGTATTCGCTCTTAACTTTTTTCTGATAAATAAATTGAAGATATTATTATTTACAAACCTAATTCACGTAAATGAGATATTTTGCGAAAAACCGCATCCGGTAGTTGTTGAGTCTATAAAATACAAACATACATACATTCATTTATATATATATATCGATAGATTATATAGGAAACTAACCGATAACATTTTAAATATGTATACAACGTGATTTTTATGATCCACGATGATCAGTATGGGCAAGAAGACATATTAGCATATTTAAAAAAATATTTAGAACAAAGAATTTGTTTTTAAACAAAACATTAAAAAAAACATATGGTTTCTTACTTCTGCAGGGGAGAAACGAGGAGGGGTTTTATTCGTTCTAAAAATTTATTTTCATGTGCCCATATGTCTTCTTACTCATAGTGATTATCGTGGTTTTGGATGTGACAGGGTTTAATGAACACCCTGTTATTATAAGTTTATTAGTTTTCTCGTCATTTTGCTTTACCAAGTATTGGGGGTCTCAATTTAATTTTACGCGTACGTAGACTTATGTAGGGGTTCGGTTCAAATGATATGCTGCATCTGTATGCACAATGCACATATTCCCCACATTGTACACAATATTATGAGTAGAATTTACAGTACACAAAAACAGGGGTAGATCAAAAAATTCTGGTTTCTAGCCTCCGGTTAATTAGTAATTACAACAATAGATAATTGTATAATGTTCATTCATTATAAAATAATATATATTTTTTAAATTTATTATTTACTTATTTATTTTAACACTTTGTAAACAAATTCAGTTTGTTTATTTTGTTCATTAACGCCCAAAAGGCAATGAAAAAAAATAAATGCTAACATACTAAAGAATAAACACAGAATATACGGAAAAAATATGTGATATGAATTAGTTAGAAAGGATATAATAAAAAGTTTTGTAAAATAAAAATAAAAACAATAATAACAAAGGTATGCAAGAAAAAACAGTACGCATATAAAAATATTTCAAAGATATAAGCTTATGAAATAAACTCTGTAAAGCAAACAATAAATAAAGTGTTACGGTAAGCAAGAAATACATTTTTAAGTTAAATTAAGAAATAAAAATATGTATTTGCGAAGGTCAAAAATATATCGTATGCAAACATTCTGCAATCATTCATAAAATATTACATAAAATCATGGAAAATAAAAAAGAACCGTAATAATTAAATTAATACTATTGTAATAGGGAAAAATCACATACTACGAACATCGATAAAAATTGATTATATTTTCGAAATCAATATTTATTATTGTGGAGAAATGTTGTCATACATAAATGTAAAATATAATTTTAATAAAAAAACGTTTCTAGAAAAACGCGACATGTTTGGACTTGGTAGTTGTGACGTCAGGATTCGTGATAATGTTCTACCGTGCGGAGAAATATTCATATAGACGTAACTAAGGCTCTTGTAAATGCTTATGTCGTTTCGCGTCTAGATTACTGTAATGGAATATATGCAAATCTCCCAAAATATCAAACCAATAATCATGTAATAATATCTGTTTTCAATGCAGCAGCAAGGCTATTCTCACATCTCACAACATCTTCGAGATTTGCACTGGTTAAAAAGCTCAGAGATAATGATTACAAGTATTGCTGGGCAGTATTTAAATCCTTCCAGGATACCTACCGGACATTTGTATAAGGGAAAATACATGTCAAAGAAAATCTACTCTTAAGTCAGCATTTGATTCGGAAAGAGGAAAACTTGTCGAAATCCGGCGCTACCCTGACACTAGATTTGGAGATCGCGCTTTTGCTGTTGCCGGCCCCTCTGCCTGAAATCAATTGCCTTCAAACTCACGAATCATTGACGGTCCCAGTCAGTTCAGATCCCAACTAAAATCTCACTTCTTTAGATCATCATACCCTCAATTTTAAATCAGAAAATATATTATGCCACTTTAGTTAAGTTAGAATGTAAGTTTAAGTGTAAAATTGCAAAGCGCCCTTAAAATGATTTTAAAAAAAAATGGCCCCATATAAATCGGCCAAAAAATATTATTATTATTAAACAAATTTGAATGGTCAGGAACAGATAAACATGCATCGTGACGTATTGGGGGCGTGGCCATGGAATGACTGTTTTTGTGGCAATTCAAAATTACAAATTAAAAAATATTATTTATGTCACTTATAATTTTAAAAAAAATATTTTTATTGGGATTCTTGAAAAATGTGAAAAATTTAATATTTCCTTATTGCTTTGACTGTCTAACAAGGGTATGTTAGTAATCCTGTTCTAAGACTTTCAAAAATGTATTATTTTACCAGCCAAAAGCACTCTCAGTATGCAACATGTTAAAAAATAATAGAAACAGGATTTTCAGAAAGTAATAAAATTAATAATTTACTTTAAAAATTAAAGCAAGAACATGTGTCGGCTATCTATCAGATATCATCAACCTTTCAGACTCTTCGCAAGCTATTTCCTTAAGGGAAGCAATCAGTAGCCTCATACATAAAATGTTATAGAGAAAGACATGGCATAATCAAATTCAACAAATACTTGAAGATGGACACATTAAGAGTAAGTATATTCAGCGTGCGTGCGTGAGAAGGTGTATGAATGTAGAAGAATCCTAAAGTATTTGTAAAAATTATAGTGTTCTTATTCATGTACTAGAAAAGCTCTTTATGGGCGTTTATAAATATAATAACTATTCTGAAAATTCACCCCTGTCATGGGAATAAATACCCCCATGTTTGTCTTCTTTAGCACGTGTCGTTGATTTTACGCCTAGTTCACATATCCTTTACTTAGTCTAGTGGTGAAACGCTTTACTAAAAGTCACGTGGCTGTGGGTTCGAATTTCAGTGGATTATATCTTTACAATCAATTCATATTTAAACCCAGCACCTGAAGCGTGAGACCGACCCCTTTGAATAAAAAAAATATAAAAAAGGACGGAGAAACTCTTTTAAAAGGATAAGATTTATTATTTATTCGTTTAATAGCATAATTATACATTTTTACAATTAAAAAAAAAATCACTTGTTATATTTTTACTAAAACTAAAATCCCACCAAGCCACTTTTTGTAGCTTGTTGGTGAAGATTATATTTATACTGACTTAATAATATTATTTACATTTATAAAAACAATAATTAACAGATAAAAATTAACAGCCGGAAAGATCAGAATAAACATGTTTATACAAAAAATAATATATAAATTTATTTTTTAAATACAAGAAAATATATGAAAAATTAAAATATTTACACCTAAGCTTCTATTCATATATAAACTCTTAATCGAGTAGCCACTCTCTTATTTTGCTCTTGTTACAATATGAGTTAAATTTAAGTTCTTTTGGTAATAAATTAAAAATTCTAGGTACTAAATATTTGAGAGTTCTATTTCCATATTTATTACATACTTTTGGTACTACCAAGCCATCATTAGACGTGAAGCGTGTATTATGGTTATGTTTGAGAGGAAACTTGAATGTATTACTATTAAATTGTTCCAAAATGATGCAAAGCCACAGTAGTCCTCGAACAGGCAGAGTTTTGATTGTTTGAGTTTTGATTATGGAAGTCTTGGCATTTACACTATCGGCGGAAGAGATTGTCGAGGAACGCATAAAGAAACTTGTGTCACGGATCACTACATGCATTAAACGATATGGTGATGGTGTATAAAAATAGTCAATAAGTTTATTAACAATATCCTGTTTTTTTTAGTACACTTTTTCTAAAAAATATAAAAATCTAGGACACTCACTTTCTGAACATGCCTCGTAAAATCCATTAAATATAGAATTTTGACCTTGCAGTTCCTGTGCTATCACCTGAAGCGTAAGACTGGTCATCTAGAAAAAAAAATCAAGATAAACTGAGATTAGTGATCAAATTCATTGCCATATTGCGCGGTCATTACTACAACTAGTAACTTGAAAATTAGCACTAAATCTGAAATTTCCCTCCTATCACTAATACATATTAATTTTGACTGCTTCATTGAACATATTATGATACATAGTTAGAGAGGATGAGTCTAAAGCTGGTAATCCCAGCATGGAAAAGATCCACCTCTCTCGGTACGCTGTTCGAAAGACCAATCATTCTCCCCTCCAGCATCATCAACGGTAAATTTGTCCTGCATTTTAGAAAAACAAATGGTCTGTGTTGCCTAGCTCTTAGGAGATCTAAAGAGACTCCAAATAATACAAAACAAAGCGATGATGATAATATCAAGATGTGGGAGACGAACAAAAGTTAAGAAAATGATTGAACTTCTAGATATCACGACAATTGATCAAAGAATCAAATTCAATGTTGCTAATGAAATAAACAAAATTATTAAAGGAATAGTTCCGAGATATTTACAAAATAAATTAAAAAATAATGAGTTCTTTCATAGAAACTATGCAACAAGAGGATCTAAAAATATAAGACTGGAAAAGAAATCAAAAGCAATGTCCCAGAACTGCCTTATGTACAAGGGAATACTATTATTTGAGGAAATGCCAGAAAGCATAAAAAATGAAATAAATGTAAATATATTTCAAATTAAATGTAAAAAGTATATGTGTGAAAAATATTATGTAATATATGGTGTAAATAGTGAATATAATTAATGAAAATGTGAATATTATAAATTAGGCTATGAAGTGTATAATAGTGATAAATAATGTTAGAATAAGTATAGATGTAAATATTGTGTTGTAAATATATATTAGACTATGTTAATGATAGAACTAAATAAATTAAATAATAAAAAAAATAAATGCTCGGAACATAATATTTTATGCGCTTCAAAATGGGGGGATTGTAAATTAACCCGTTCAGTAGCTCAATCACAAATAACTATCGACGTGCTTAAAAACATGCCAAGCATTTGAGCGATCACGATAAACAATAATGAACATGCTTAAGTTATCGCAGTCATAATAAACTATAAATTAAAAATACCTGTTGAAGCCTTAAATGATGATTTTCTTAGAAGTGAAATGAGATTACTTGAATTGTCAGACCGAAGGGTTATAGCTGATTTGTTATTCTTATTTAAAATAATAAAATCGATAATTGACAGCCCTGTTTTACTTGAACTAATTCAAATTCGAATACCCGGTAGGTGCACTAGAAGTACAAAATTATTTTATTGTAACAATTCTCGTACCAACTTCGAAATGCATTCACCTATATCCAGAATACATAGGTATGGTTATAAGTTCGAAAAAATATTTGATATTTTTAATACAAACTCGGTTAATGCATTAAAATGTAATCTCACTCGTAATTTTTTAGAAGAGGAATGAATTTATTTAAAAATGTAGTATTAAATTTGATGTTGTTTTCTTGGATAAGTATTTTTGTTTATTTCTTTATACAATATTTGAGTTTGTCCAAATGTTCATGGACAAAATGAATGGTGAATGTTACACAGTGTGTAAAGTGGCCACTTAAACCAGCCAATGACAGGTCACAAGCCCTGTAAATGCCTTGACTTCCATATTCCCTTATTTAAGGTATTCACCATCCCTGTTGTAATTTGTTAATATTTCTATATATATAAATTATACATTTGTGAACTTATTGCCAAATTCCAACCTCTTCCAACTAGCTGATAAAATAAAGGTGTTATTAAGATTATTTAAGCTTTCATATTGATCGAAAAAACGTATTATTTATAAAGAATTGTTGTAGCATTATTTTTCTTTTTCATTATTATCTACCTAGCTAAATACTAGCCACATTATGTTTATGTTAAATTATTTTCAGTTTTACTTTGTTATATTTATATTTAGAAAATAAGATTTTCTCACTTTAATTGTTATCTTTTATTAGTCATCTTAGATATGTTATGTTTCTTTTTTACTTTTTTGCAGTTTAAAAAAAATATATTATTAAACAAATTTGTCTAGTTTTAATTACTCAGTTGAATAATAAAGTTATATTTCATATTATATAATGAATTGTTCACTGCTGTGATTATTTATGTAAAACTTTTTGTTGTAAAGGGTTCTTTGAATCGTTGATATATAAATAAATAAATAAATCAACGCGTGTGTAATCTCTAAGTCGACGCTCAAATCGGTTTGTTTTTTGTTTTTCTCGTAAATAAATACGGTTCATTGGCGAAAAATCAGTGTCTATAATAAAAAAAATATACAATATATCTAGTGTCTAGTGCAAAAAAAAGAAAATTTAATTACTATTACCTACAATGGCGACTGCTTTTCTTGACATTTGGCTTGCCAACCGCCGGCTAAATGTAATAAATCGCATGATAAATAATAAATAAATAAGTCAAAATAGCAGATTTGAAATATTTTCCACTTTACATCGGTGAAATTCAAATATATTGCGCAGCAGGATTAAACGTCGCGAAACATAAATATTTTGACATTTGATATTAGGTGTTCACGGATGCTCGATTGTGATCGCGAATACGATAAACAACCATGGCGAGAAATTGTTATCCCGTCGCTTATTAGCACGCCGATAGCTATTTGTGATTGAGCTACAGAAGTTTAAAGGCCATCACAAGCAAGGTAATGCGCGTCTCAAGATTAAGATATGGAAATATTGATGAATATTGTATTTTACAAACACCCATTCTTATTGGCTAGAATATCAAATAACAAAAAATTGTGCAAGCAAAAAACATGATAAAAACCCTTATGTACACAAAAAAACATCTCCGCGGTTTCGGATTGGTGGATCGACCGCTGCATCATTCGAAAAAGGAATCAAGATTCTATTTATAAAAAGTCGCGGTCGCGTGTGATTGGTTGGCGGTTCCCCCATAATTTGAAAACGGGATAAAAAATATTCTATTTATAAAAACACGAGATGCCCCGCCATTGGGCGCCCTTTCCCCTTTGAATTTAGACGCGGAATAAAAAACGTTCTATTTATGAACAACGGTAGGGATTAGGTACTTAAAAATAATTTTCTGAAATTCGAAAGGGTGATTCAAATGGGCCAATAGGGAAGGGAGAATATTCTTAAACAGACATTTAAATTTATTGTTGGTTTTAAAAGAACAAATTTTCCGATGGTTTCAAATACTGAAAATTTAGAATCATTAATCTTTACAAGCGAAAGGTTGATTTAATAGTAAGTTAGACGATTCTTCTAAATTTATTGCAACAGAGAGGGAAAATATTTTCGAGAAGAGAATATGGAAGTCTAGGTATTTACAGGACTTAACTCCCTAGGGTGGAAATCCAGCCTGTCTACAAACAATTGGACCTACTCAAAATGTTGTTAGAAAAGAAGAAGCGTTAAAATTGGAAAATTAATTTCAGGCGTTGCCTAGAAAGTAAATTAGTTTAGCCGGATGAATCTTACCCACATGGTAAAGGTTTCAGCTCTTTTACTTTACAAAAGTCAACAGATGGAAGGCTTGAGGAAATATGGATGTTTAAACATAGGCAGAAGGGTAAATGATACACAGTGAAAGTGGGCACTCAAACCAGCCAATGACAGGTCATAAGCCGTGTAAATGCCTAGACTTCCATATTCTCATCTCAAAAATATATTCCTTTTTTTTGCAATAAATCAGGTTTAAATAACTCTACAAATCTAAATCTAAATAACTCAAGATCTAAATAACTGTTGATAAATCCACCTGGTTAAAAAAAAAAAGATTTTCAGACATTGCTTAGTATGTAGCTGAAATAATTAAATTAGATGAATCTCACCCGCATAAATTAAGGCTTCAGCTCTTTAGCTTTACAAACATCAAAATATGAAAGAATTGAATGAATATAGATGTTTAATTATGGGCAGAATGGTGAATGTTACACAGTATGTAAAGTGGCCACTTAAACCAGCCATTGACATGTCATTAGCCCTGTAGATGCCTGGACTTCCATATTACCTTTTCTAACATGTTCTCATCTCTGTTATAATATGTTAATCTAAATAACTCCCTAGGAAGGAATCCAGCCTGTCTACAAACATTTGGATATAATCAAAACATTATTGAAGACGATTCTTACTTATGTGTCCCCGTGTCCGGGGGGAATGTAAAATACAGTCCTTTAATAGTAGATGAGGTGGTTGAGAATTTTGATGACACAGGCGGTTCCTTGTTGCCAAGTAAAAATTGGATAAATAAATCTGTACTTTAAAGCTGAAAAGCTGGAAGTCACATTTTTTGCAAAATTCTGTTATAAATGTCATTTTGTTCACGTATCCAGATTCTACCAATGTTTAACATTGGAGTCCTTTGAAGTAAAACGTTGCCGGAGTAATTTCAAAATGAGAAATACCTGTATTTATTTGTTCATATTTTTTATTGGCTTCGTTTGATAGTCTATTAACAAATTAAATTAAATGATACAAATCAGTAAACTTCATCATTTGTAAAAAATATTACATAATTTAAGCCTGTTAAAGCTAATACATTGACATTTAAAAAAAATGTGAAGTAGTATAAATCAAGTCTTGTATTTTGTGTAGACTCGTGAGACATCATATCGCCACAAGGGTAAAACAGCTCTTTTAAAAATTTAATGTTTTGTCCACACGATAGTTTATGTAGCTGCTATCGAAATAATAATTACAATAACATGAAAACACGTTTAAAACGTCAACAGATAAAAAAAAATAAACAAAAAATATTATATTTTCGATAGTTGTACCCGTGGGTATAAAATTGTAGGTAATGGCTGCAATTTGGCGCCAGAGAGAATTGGATATGCCTTTCGTCTATGGCGAAGTATGTAAGTTTTGTGTGTTGTCTCTGGTCTGGCAAATATTTGTAATGTTTTCTCCCGCCAAAACTATTACGTTACGCGTTTCAGGAAATCATTCGTCTTTTTCACTCAGCTCTCGAGCACTAGACACAAACTACCAATAAATAAATCTATTAGAACTGATAATTACGAAATAAAAAAAAAACTGTTTTTTTTTTATTTGGAAAGGAGAATTGGGTGTTACCATTTTTATTCAAATGAAAAGAACCAGAGAACACAACAAAAAAAATACAACAAATTATCCTGTAAAGTAATCTCCGTCTTTATTTTACAACAATTAGTCAATAAATTTGTGGCTTGGTATATGATCTTGGTGATCTATAAGTGCCAATGTCAGATTAATTTTTTTCTTACCAACATTTTGTAGGGGGTTGATGCCAATTATTTACCTATTTTATATTCTCATACATAAATGGTCATATTTTTTATTAATATTCGTTATCAAACGAGTCAAACAGTTTATTTAAACGCCACAAAACGGCGGAAAAATTACTCTTGTGTTATTGTGATTATTGTGGTCGCGCAACAGAAATAAAAGCATCTTCACCTTACACTGCGCAAATATCAAGAGCAGCTTTATTTCTTCGATTGAATGCGAACAGAAGGTGTTGAAAATGTTCACTTTCGTCTCCTTGAGGTTGTATTT
Source organism: Micrasema longulum (assembly GCF_059751315.1). Taxonomy (NCBI): domain Eukaryota; kingdom Metazoa; phylum Arthropoda; class Insecta; order Trichoptera; family Brachycentridae; genus Micrasema; species Micrasema longulum. The sequence goes on from NW_028278197.1 coordinate 334,790, forward strand.
TCAACTCGTGTAATTAAATAAAATAATTCATGTAACTTGACAGCAAAACCAATATCTTGAAGAGCAGAAAATTTTCTGTCAAATGACTTATAGTATAATATTTTGTTTTAATTTTGGTACTCATTTTTAAATTTGTAAAAAAACAGACACAACTTGTGTTAACATCTAATATGATACTTGTAAACAATACTAAATTTTGTACATTTATTGAGAAAATCAGAAAAAACACATTCATTTAGTAAAAGTGCAAGATCTAGGTGTTAAGAAAGATTTAAATGTATTTTATATAAATAAAATAATAAGAGATTAAACAGTATTCAGATACAACAACTATGCATTCCATATTAACTAGCTGATAGGCGTCTCACGCTTAGATCAGCTACGTCTACGGCGAGAGGAAAAGTTATTATACCTGTACGCAAACAGCGCACTAAATTTAGTGAACGCGCATTTGCGGTCGCAGGCCCTATGGCATGGAATGCTCTCCCAGCAGAGGTGCGAGGCTGTGAAAGTGAAGTGATGTTTCGGAAAAAACTTAAAACCCACTTGTTCTCTAAATCATTTGAATAAATCCGTAGCACGTGACAACAAAATAAATTGTTTTGATTAAATTACAAATGTAAAAGCTTCAATTAAATTAATTTAACAATAGAATCACCATGTAAAGCGCCCTTGAGGTATTTTATTACGAAAATGGCGCTATATAAGTTATCCATAATAATAATAATAATAATAACAACGATTGTTTATTTATCTAACAGAGTTTGATATAATGATGTGGATTTAACTAGTTTTGAAGAAATTCATTCGTGAATATAACCAACTTTGATTTAATTAGTCATTTATTGTTTATGCTAAGGTTGTCGCTACGTATAATATATATTTAAAAATAAAATACAATAAAATTCACACGCCCTGTGATGACTCGTTGCTAAATGCAAACTAGCGGCCATATTTTTGAAAAATGCACCATCCTTATTGGCCACATCCGATGTAGTCGATTTTTATATAAAATTAAAATTCAAACTTGAATTAGTATACTAAAACGTTGAATCTTTCTTCATCAGATATAAACAACCCATGTAATCCGAATATTTCCATAGTTTGTATTATTATTAGTCTTATTATTGTTTAATTAATTTGTTATTCTTAATTATTTTTTGTCCCAACTTTAATTTTCTTTACTTGTTACAATATTTGAGTCTGTCCAAATGTTTGTAGACAAAAGACTGGTTTTCACCCCTTCGGGAGTCATTAAGATTAACAAATTACAACAGGGATGGAGAATACCTTAGAAATACCTTACACATATTGTAATAAAACCAACCGGTCCAAGAAGAAGATTAAAAATTGGAAAGTTGTTTTCAGGCGTTGCCTAGTATGTGAAATTATTCAATCAGATGGATCTCTTCACAACAATAAAGGTTTCAGCTCTTTTACTTCACTAAAATCAACAAATGGAAGAAATTAAGAAATATGGATTTCAAACATAGGCAAAATGGTGAATGCTACACAGTGTGTAAAGTGGCCTTTTAAACCAGCCAATTACAGGTCATAAGCCCTGTCAATGCCTAGAATTCCATATTCCCTTTTCTAAGGTATTCTTCATCCCTGTTGTAATTTGTTATTATTTACTTGTATTTATTTCAATTGTACCTGTTCGTATTATATAAAAAAATGTATTTGCCATTGTTGGATAAACTGAATGAGTCCGTAAATAAATAAGTACTTGTATTTTTTTTACCTAAAATGGATTTTACCGAATTTGATATCCACCGACACAAATATTTCTTAGTTTAACAAACATACAGTGTGGGCAAATAACCGAACCACAACTCTGCCCTATGAATTTATTCATTTGAGAATAAAGCTGAATTAAAACATTATTAAAATATCCTATTCTTCAATTAGTTTTCTTCATTTTTTTATCTATTTTCTATGGAATATTCCCCAGAAACTTTTCCAAAAAACCCTTTCTTCTTGTTTGCCAACATTAGTCCTTGATGGTGTATGTGAATTATTCATCCTTAAAGGATAATATTATTTCGTCCCTTGTTTTGTCTTATTGACTTCCAGAACCATTAGGACAAAGCTGATTAGGGATTCTTTTAAGATTAAAAGGATTTCCTATCATTTATCATTCACTAGTATGTACCTTAATTCCATGATTTTTCTCTCTACGTACACAAGGATTTCGGATTTAAGGATAAACGAAATGAGACTAATAATAATTAAATCTACAATGTTTGATTATGTCCAAATGCTTGCAGACTGGCTGGATTTCCTCCCTAGGGAGTTGTTCATATTTAAATTTGTTCAAACATGGGCAGAATGGTGAATGTTACACAGTGTGTAAAGTGGCCACTTAAACCAGCCAATGACAGGTCATAAGCCCTGTAAATGCCTAGACTTCCATATTCCCTTCTCAAATTTTTTTCCCTCTCTGTTGAAATAAATTTAAATAATTAAATCTTGCTATTTCTTTATCTTTAACATAAGAATTAGCTGACAATTTTAAAAAAGTTCATTTTAAAACCACTTTTCTTGAAAACCTTAAGTTACACTTAAAAAATACAGCTAAAACATTTTTCCATCTTTGTTCAAATATCAATCGAAAATTTTTCGTTTTTATGCCGAACAGAAGGCGGCACAAAAACAAAAAAAAAAGTTATTTTCATCACCAATTTACTATCCCAGAGCTGCATAGGTCACCGGCAGTTGATTTCCAATTGCAGTTTATATGGATCCTTTTTTTCTGCGGGATGTATGGTGTCCGGTTAAGTCTTAATTTCGTTTAAAACTACATTTAAAACAAACAGTTCACGTCGACCCTACCAGAAATCTAATTTGAGACCCGAAATATTACCTTCGAGTTTTAGGTACACACATCGATATGTACCGAGGGGTCAAGTATCCCACAGTACACATATCTATGCATTAAAAGTATTTAAAAAATAGTTTCACATAGCAATTTTTACTAATTACGATTTATTTAAATTTTTAATAATTCTGAGGTAGCCACTTTTTTCTTAAAAGCCTATTTAAAATACTAAATAGAAAAGTAAATACTGAAGGCTGGGGTTTGGTCCTATTTCACACACAACACTGTATTGTTCATTCGCCTGGATACAGAAAATACGTCGTATTATTATGTAAACATTACAGTTATAAAAATTGACTAATGAAACCATTTGCATGTGCGCAAAGGGGAAAATGATAGTTATTGTTATTAATTATTACATTTTTATTAAATGAAAAAATTCAATCTTTATTTCATAACGATGTTTCATAAGTATATTATTATTTTATTAATATTATAAAACATTTTAAAAGTTTTTAAATTTCAATTTTCTTATACATATATATTTTTTTTTAAATATAAAAAAGAAATATTTGCGTTCTTATGATTTACCCAAATATTTAATTTTGAATGCCATTTTCAACGAGATGTAAATAACTCACTATAAGAAAATGGGATCGAATTGGGGTAGAGTGGGATCCGAGCCACGGACCTTTGAGCCGTTAGTCCGAGACACTAGCCACGGGACCACAACCCGATCATTAAAACTAAAATCCCACCAGGCTACTTAATGTAGATTGTTGGTGGAGATTTATATGTACACTAAAATATTTATTTAATTTATAAAAAAACATAAATTTACAGGTATAATTAACAGTCATTTACATTATATACAAATAATAATATATATATTTTTTTAAGTTCAAGAAAATAAATTAAAAATTAAAATATTTACATATAAGCTACTATTCATATTTGGAAGATCAATCATAGGCTGACAACAAATTATAAGCCATGGATAAGCATGAGATCTAAATCGCCATAATCTGTTCTCATTAAATTTCTCCGTCTCCGTTGTGATGTAACTAGTCTATCACAATAATGTTGATTAAAAATATAAGAAAATCGATAAGTTAGATACGCTCGTGTATTTTTTATTAGCGCTTAAATTTTCTTCTCCGTCGATTTCTTTCAAACTCCTTCTCATCCCTCTCCCTCCCCTCCCCAATACATATCACATCCCCGAAGGTCCCCCGACTAAAGGGGGTGTCCATAAAAAATGTCTGCGTATTTCGGGCGCTTTTTTCCACCCCGCCCGTTTCTTTTTCTTCGGTTGCCATGGCGACAAGCCGCCATTTTCCTGACCGGTTCCCGCCGATTTTTCCCTCCTAAAATATAAAACCTTTGTATTCGCGAATGTCAACAGTGGGGGAAACGCAAAACAAAATATTTTCTTGACCAGATACCTGATTTGCTTCCACAAATTTAATGGTAAACATCGTAAAACACGAAATAAAAGTAAAGTACATTCCTCTTAACCCAAAAACTATTTAATCTTGGATGGTTTATATGTATGAACTTAAAAATAGAAAACACAAATAATACTTGGGAATTATCTTTAAAACTTAAAATCTGAAAATGGTGTACGAGTATTATTCCATTGTACAGTCGTTATTACAGTATGGTATTATGATTTGGGATGATCCTATAAAAAAATATAAACTCAGTAAAAATAGTGTAAAGAATGATTATTAAAGATTGTAAGGGATAGTTTAAATAAAATAACTTTTAAAAAAATAATTTTTTTAGCATATTATGTGTCTTAGAAGTAGTTTTCCAGACAGCTAAATTTGGGCACTTTTGCGTAACAAATAAATACATTCTTGAACGGTTTTAACAGATGTATGTATTTTTTATGATTTTAAAGTAACAGGCGCACTCCTGCTTGAAAATTTCCGTCGTTCACTATTTTGGTAAAAATAAAGTGTAAAACCTCAGAGTAATAAATCTCTAGAGAAGCCCTTAAGCTCTATTGCATAGAACAAAAGCGTTCAAATTTTTGGATGTGGTTTTAGTTTGGTTTTTAGTTTAACAACAAACGTGTAACGGACGGTTTCGGTTAGCGCTCGCAATTCTCAACGAAAGTATCTACAGCCCGTTGTATTGCTGTTATCTGTAGCTAACTTCGTAGTCAATAGTCATAGAATTTTTTTTCTCCGTATTGGCGACTCTATTAGGTTGTTACTCTAGAGTAAAACAATGCTTTAAAATGTAACCTTATTTTTTCCACTTTTTGTTTACATTTTGACGACTAATTATATACGCTAACTTTTTATTCTAAGTTATTTGTTTACTCCAAGTTATTTGAGATCTAAGATATAAGGCAAGTATATATTTTTAGAATAATAATGTTTGTAAAAACCAATTACTCTACCAAATCCCAAAAGGAACACTTCCACACTACCAGAAGTCAAACTAGAGGATGGGTCATCGGGTCTGCCACAAACTTTGAATTCGGGCAAAGAAATTTCAGGTTTCTGGGCCCCAAAATATTCAATGTTACCTTAACATTGCAAAACCATGACCCGGATTCAATTAAATAAATTTGTAAAAAATTGGTTACTGGGTTTAGGTAGAGAAAAATCTAAAAAAATTCTCAAAAACATTCTTAAATACTAAATGGTTATAAATTATGGTTTCATTACTGTATAATAAATTAACTTGTTGGTAGAAATGTTATTGTTTATTTTGCGCACAAATGTCTGCCTTAAAATACATAAGTTATACCTAGTTAGGCAGACTAGAAATGATCCAGAGAAATCTATTACGTAAGTGTGTATGTAGTAGATAAAGAAATTGTTATTTTTGTTAATAAACCATGATTATTATTATTATTTATTTATTTTTTGTTTTTTTAACATTTTATAAATTATTTTCGAATTTTAGACTACGATTGGAGAGAGGAACTGTATTTCACGCCCAGCCGGAACGGTAGATGCGCACGAAATGTTACAGATGTGTTTTCAAGTAATCGAACATACACAAAATATTGTTCATAAAATGAGAATTTTCAGTTGATCCTATCGTCTGTCAATTCAATATGATTTTTTAATCATTTACTAGTACGCAATTTAAAAAATAACGTTTGGGAAGCGCTGGATTGCCTTTTACGCGATGCCTTGGGATGAGTGTACCTCCTCGTATGATTTCTCGATAATAAAATAAATGTGCGGACAGTACACCCTCGGGAATAGAAAGCCCCCAGCCGGTATCATTTCTAAGCTACAGTGCTCAACCTTAGATCTAAATTTGTTACAACAGAGAGGGAAAACATCATATTTAGATCCAAAAAACTCCCTAGGGAGGAAATCCAGCCAGTTTGTAAACAATTAGACGTACTCAAAACATTGCTCAATTAAAAAATATTTTTGTCACATTTAATGTTAACATCTTTTACTTAATTCGTGAAAACATATTTTTTGTTTTTAATACTTATTATGTATGAATGTATATTTTGTGAATAAAACAAAATTTTTAAAAATCCATTGGTTAAAAAAAAAACATTCAAAGAGGGCCCGGCCTGTGTGCGCCGGAAATTTATAGTTACATTTTAACTTGTGTATTTAGTACTAAATAAAATTAATTTACACCAAATTTTAAAGAGAGCGCAAGACTTTTATCCAGTTATTTACGCCAAAAAATCTAAATAAACCTGTATAAATAAAATCTCCTCATGTAAAATAATAAGTTCTGCCAAATATTATAGCTGACTGAACTAATTATTTGCACGGCGAAATTCCTTATACTTGTAATTAAGGTGTTTATGAAGACCAATGGGATTGCCAAATTTTTAAGACTTGTGATAGTCTCTTGTAACCGCGTATTCTAAATTATATTTTATTTTGCCAAAATTTACACTAAGGATTATTTGTTTTTCTTTAGAAGAGTCTTTACTATCGTAAATATGAAATTGAATCATTGGGTCATTCGACCTGAACCTATATTTTTTTTTTTATTTATAAATAATATAACACAAAGTATTTTACAAGTATAATACGTTGAATTACATTCCCAGGAGTTACAACAACATCTCAATTCGGGACATAAATAATATAAACATTTAGAAAATAACACATATTGAGAACAACAAAGAAACAAAGCAAGTTTAGCACCTTTATAACTAAATACACAACAACAATGCATGCACCTTTTCTTACACAAGCAGAAAAAATATTTTAAAAAAAACGCTTTTAAAAATAGCAAAAAGTAGTGAATCTACTAAGGGAGATAAGGTCATTAACATCACATGCCATGCAGATGATGCTGCCAAAGTGATGATGAGAACATATCTATCTTAGTTAGTAAACATCTGGATGCCTAAGAAATGTCGTATTGTACAATGAACACATGATTATTGGAAACAAAATTCGGATATGCAAAACGTGTGTCAGACCAAACCATGGTGTAAACAACAGAGGCGAGGAAAGATAGAGAAAAAATAAAAAATATGAAAAACCAAGAAGAAAAACTAAATAAAAAAACTGAATAGAAAAACCAAATAACTGCTCAGAACAAAATGATGCAGGGTCTACAGCATTCCATAGTTAAGAAAATTTTGCAAGTAGAGTTGATCAAATAGTGATAATAAAAGTCTTATGCATAGATCAAATAAAAACTGCTAGTTCAAGGACTATTGTGGCTCTGCATTATTTTAGAAAAGTATAAATGTAATATTATGAAAACTTATTCAACTAATAATCATAACACTCGTTTTACATAATCGTGGTTTTAATTACTAAAATTTGTCATAAGTATGGTCGTAGAACTGTAAATCATATCATACCTACATTATATCTGTACCTCAGAGGCAGACGGATGCAAATCCAGAATTTGATGAAATGACATTTCGATTTTCGTATCCAGGTTATGATCATGTCCATTGATTTTGAAGAAATTTAAGTCTTAAAATGAAAGAACCGATGTATTAAGATACTAAAAATACAAATTAATGTTCTGAATGATAAGAAATCAATTGGAGAAAGTAGATTCTTTAGGCTAATGTTGAACATTTGACGTTTGGAATTTGCATCCGTCTGCCTCTGAGGTACAGATATATTATTTTTAAGTTATTTTCTACCTTAGATTTAATATTAGATGTAGCTGGAGTAAAGAAAGAAATGGCCACTCGATCAAGAGTTTTTCTATTAATTAAGAAGTAAATTATGTGTTCTTATTAAAGTTAATGTCAAAAATATGTTTTGATGTAAAATTTATTTTTTAAATTAATCAAATATGAATTACTGTTTTTTACTTTGACATTTATTTATTCTAGCAGGTAAATAAACGTACAAATTAAAGTGTCAATTTTTTAGTATATTAGTGTAGGATACCCAAATACCCATGCATTCACAAAAAAAAAATCGTTTGAAGTGAAGACAATAAATTCAAAATAATTATTAAAATATTTATATTATTTCTGTTATTACGCAGACGTAAAGATATTTATTTTTCACTAAGATGAATTTTTTTAGGTAAGTTTATTTATTTATTTATTTGACACTTTATATACATATAAAATAAATATACACATAAGGGCGGGCATATTGCCTTAAGGCAATTTCTTCCTACCTACCAAAACCGTTTAGTTTGACATAATTATAAATACATGGACATATTGAATCTTACAATTTTATACAAAAATTAAAAGCAAAGATTAACAAAAATAAATACACATAAAACAAAATATAAACACTATACAATGAAGAGAGGAGATGAGATGGGTAAGTCTCCACTAACAAGCCACTTTTTGTTTCTTATTGGAATTTTCGCATTTACTCTTAATATTTCTTGTTTTATATCATTATCTTATGTCTGTACTAACGCTTTAGTCTAACGCTTTAGTACTCAACTATTTTTGCAAATAACGAAATACATATTTTTTAGTTTTTCCAAATTTTCATAATAAAATGAAAAAATGGTAGAAAATTGTTGTGACACTTATGTCACATTTTGTTAAAATGCCTCAAAGTTTTCTCAAGTGTCATAGAAGTGTGAAATATAATGAAACTATTATTTTGCTTGTATTAAATAGGAATTATGTTTTTTTTCGTTTTTTAATATTTCAAATACGCGTCAAATAAATATCTTAAGAACTTTCTAGCAACCAGCATCATCAAGTTATCATCTTTTTATGAGAAAATGTACTTGAATTGTATTGAATGGTATGTAAATGTGGTGAAAAATTGATTTAAAACGAACTATGACATATATTTTGGATTTTGTAAGCACTGAAATGGTTTGTAACAGAACTATCACATGATGCTATAAAGGGTTAATATTTTACCAGACAACGCCTGTCTATATGTACTTTTAAATTTTTATCGTTCTTGGTCTACCACTTGGCTTAATCAACAAAAAAAATATTGATTATTTTATTTGCCTTTTTACGCACTCGAGGCTTTTACAATTATATCATTTTTATTTTATTAATTAATATAGTTACATAAAACGAAAATTTTTTTTTTCTATTATAATCTACATTTATATATTTAATTAATCTTACAACTGTTAACTATGCAAAAAAAGACTAGATCTTGTGCTTGGAGAGTGATTTACACTATTTGAGTTATTTGATGTTACAAATATACATATCTACACACCCATTTATATATATAGACATATAAATACATAACACACACACATCCACACATGTATGCATACATAAAAACAATGTAGCAATTTAGAAAAAAACATAAAATCGTAAATAAATCAGTTTTTAGTGTAAGTATATAGCGTCTATGAGAAAAAAAAAATAAGTTCAATTTGTAACAATATATTCTGTGGTTGTTATTGAAATACCCTAATTCTGTACTAATCACAGTGTAAAAACACCTCTTAAAATAAATATTTCATGTCAATCATGATGGGGATCGAACCCGAGAAATAATATGTTAGAGGCAAACGCGCTGAGGTAGACAGCATATTTAGACAGGTTTTATTTCACCATTAATCAAAATAAATGCATAATGAAATTGTTCTGCAAGGAAAATCACAAAGTTAGTTTCAAAACGGATGGAAGTAAAATAGTTTCAGTTTTGGATTTTCGCTTTCTTTCTTGGTTCTAAAATCATGAGGCACCCTCAGGTTTGAGTAAAGTATATTTATAAGGCATCGATTTCTCCCTCCGTGGGGGTCGGGAGGGGCGGTGGAGGGGGTGGTTGACAGGGAAAGGGTAGGGGGTCGCTTTACAGCGGAAGAAATGGCGATGGGCGTTTTACAAACCGAACACTATGGTAGAATTACGCAATGAGCGAGATTTTGCAGACTGGGCCGCAAGCATGTGTGAAATCGACAAACTGACAAGTTGTCTGATCTGTTCGTTGTACGCAGGAAAAAAGTCACTTACACAACACCAGAAATAAATGTGATCTTGAAATTAGTTTTATATATGCATGTAGATGTGTGTATGCATGCGTGTATATGTAGGTATGCGTTTATATATAGATGTGCATGAATGACTCAAAGCGTGCATTCGGTATTTTGTTTATTGTTAATAAAAATTACCGCCAAGGAAAACGAAAACGATTATTATCCCGATCTTAATCTGTTGCAACAGAAGGAAAACGAGAAGGGAATATTTTTATGTTTTTGAGAAGGGAATATGAAAGTCTAGGCATTTACAGGGCTGATGGAAGAGTTGAAAAAATGTGGACGTTTAAACATAGGCAGAATGGTAAATGTTACACAGAGAGTAAAGTGGCCACTTACTCACTGTGTAACACTTACATATTCCCTTCTCAAACATGTTTTCCCTATGTTGCAACAAATTTAGATAAAAATAACTCCCTCGGGAGGAAATCCAGCCAGTCTGCAAATATTTGGACATACTCAAAACATTGTTGGATCATTATCCCACTGAAGTGTTTTAGTTTATTTTTTGTCACATTTAATGTTAACATCTTTTGGTTAATTTGTGAAAACTTTATTCGTATTTTCATGTTAGAAAATCTTTGTTTTTACAACTTATTATGTATAAATGTTTATTTTGTGAATAAAACTAAATAAGAAAAATACTTAAAAAAAAAAAACATTTATTTAAAGAGGGCCCGGTCCGTGTGCGTGGCCGCAACAATAATATATTATAAGCTCCCAAAAATAACAAAAGATTTCGATTGTATAAACGTGTTGATAAATTAATGTCACCACAATATTAATAAATTTTTGAAAGATGTAACAAAGTAAATGTAAATGTATTAAATGTAAATATTGTGAGCGCTTACGAAGTATCATCACTAAAATAATATTTTGATTGTTTTTATTTAATGAAATTTTCATGTTATTCTTTATATATATTTTTTACGGCTAGGCTGTAAGAGATTGCCAGTAGCAGTAAGTCCGCCATTTAACCATATACATGGTTTTTCAGGGCCAAACCCCGAGATTTCGGCGGATTTTTTTTATCATGTACTTAATATATGTCTTCTAATTAGTTTGCGGAAAATCGAGTTTTTTCATTAAAAAAAATAAAATCATATTTTTATTTTGTTTAATTATTTCGAACCTTTGTTTTATTACATTGTATGTAGATATGGCGGCCTCCGTGGTGTAGTGGTCAAGACGCTTGACTCACGCACGGAAGGTTCCGGGTTCGATTCCCGGTGAGAACACAAAAATTGAAAAATGTGATTTTTCTCAAGCCTGGGTGTTCTGTGATGTAATTCACCACTGTAATTGGGCCTCCTGGTCTGTTGTGGTGCAAAAATAAAAATAAAAATAAAATAAAAATCAATAAAAAAATAAAAAATATATTTTTTTATTTAAAAAAAATATTTGGTCCTAAAATATTACAAACATAATATATGAATGTCCTTATTTTAACTTAAATCTTATTTTGAAATTTAAAAAAGATGTGTTAGGTATATAGTAAATGCTGATTACCTGGCTTCATGTAGGCCATTTTTTTCGATTAAATTTATTAAGAGTGACAGGTATTTACATAATGGAACTTTGTCTAATTGTTAAATCAAGACCTGAATATTTAAGTACCCAGGAAAAAATACACTTTCACAACACCAGGAATAAAAATAAATAAAAAATTCCATCAACAAAACAGTCATTCATACAAATAGGGCCCGGCCCGTAAACATGGCAGTAAAAATATTTATATAATAAGCTCTCCAACAAAACTAAGGAAATAAATTGTGTTAAAAAAAAGCAGGTGTGTTAAAAGTGTTTCTAATCAATAAATGTTTCAACAATGTTTGAGTATGTCCAAATGCTTGCAGACTGGCTGGATTTCCTCCCTAGGGAGTTATTCATATTTATTTCAACAGAAAGGGTAAACATTTTTGAGAAAGAATATGGAAGTCTACGCATTTACAGGGCTTATGACCTGTCATTAGCTGGTTTAAGTGGCCACTTGAGGAATTGAGGAAATGTGGATGTTCAAACATGGGCAGAATGGTGATTGTTACACAGTGTGTAAAGTAGCCACTTAAACCCGCCAATGACGGGTCATAAGTCCTGTAAATGCCTAGACTTCCATATTCGATTCTCAAAAATGTTTTCCCTCTCTGTTGAAAATAATTTGAAAATAAATGTTTCTATACCATAAATGAATATTTGAAAGATGTAAAATAATAAATTAAAATGTATTTAATATAATTAATGTAAGCAATGGACACCATAATATTGTACAATGTTATTACTGTTTGTGTTTTTTAAACTTTTTTATTTATTTGTTTTCTATTTTGATTTTTAGTTTTTTTTATTTTTCAAATAATTTTTATTGTATTTTTTTATTTAGCTTCAGTTAGATTGTAAGAAATTGCTAGTGGCAATAAGTCCGCCATTTGACTGTGTATACCTTTGTTATTTTTTTTGTTTGTATGACGCTGTATATTATGGTTAATAAGATTAACAATATTTGTAAACTATCATCATCATCATCATCAGCCGTCTCTTGTCCAATGGTGAACATAGGCCTCCCCTTTAGTCTCCATATATCCTTATCATGAACTAACCGCATCCAACCACTTCCTGCAACTCGTCTTGTGTCATCAGACCACCTTGTCTGAGGCCTGCCGACACTTCTTCTACCCGTTCTGGGTCGCCATTCCAGGACTTTTTTGGTCTATCTAGAGACTGTGATTCTAGCTATATGACCAGCCCAGCTCCATTTCTGGTTGGCAGCCCTATGGACCACATCGGTGATCTTTGTTCTTGCTTTAATCTATGTATTGGTTTTTCTGTCTCTCAACGAAATACCTAGCATTCTCCTTTCCATGGCTCTCTGTGTCACTGATAATTTGTGCAAAAAAAATTCGTGAACACAAAACTTTCACAGCCATATGTCAATACAGGAAAAACACAAGCATCAAAAAGTTTCTTCTTTGAGTAATGTGAATACTTCGGATATTTTAAGATATTTGAGAGCTTACCAAAGGCAGCCCATGCTAAACCTCGCCATCTTTATATTTCTACCTCTTGATTATCTATCCTGAGCTTTATTTCGTGTCGTTGGTATTTATAACTTTCAATCTTTTCAATGATTTGTCCATTTACTAAGATGTTACATGATTGGTTTGCATCACTCATTACTTTAGTTTTTGAAGCATTCATTTTCAAGCCTATTTTTAGGGATACTGTATTAACTTTGTTTATCATGTTTTCGAGTTCTTTCTCATCTTTAGCAAATAGGACTATATCATCTGCGAATCTGAGATTGCTAATGAGTTTGCTGTTTATGTTAATACCCTTGTCGTTCCAGGCAAGAGTTTTGAAGACATCTTCCAGAGCTAGTGTAAATAATTTTGGGGATATTGTATCACCCTGTCTTACTCCTCTTCTTATGCGAAACTTTTCGATTGGTTCATGGAGCTGTACAATAGAGGTGGCATTATTGTATGTGTTTTTTAGGAGTTCTGAGTACCTGTGATCCACTCTACAATTATCTAAACCTTTTATTACTGCTCATATCTCTACAGAATTAAAAGCTTTCTCAAAACCAATGAATGCTAGTTGTAATGACACATTATATTCATTATATTTCTAGATAATATTTTTCAGGGTCTGTATATGATCGTTCGTGCTGTAACCTCTCCTAAATCCTGCCTGTTCTACCGGTTGGTATGCGTCTAGTTTATTAGAGAGTATATTATAGAGAGAGTAGCTTGTACAAGTGAGATAACAAATTTATAGGTCTTTAATTTTCTAACTTAGTAAACTATACTACTTGAAACTCATATATCAACACAACACATTTTCAATTTTGGGAAGGACCAGAAGATTTTTTGATAAAGGTTCATGTAAAATCACCTACAGCAAAATCACTGAACCACACACCAACTACCGCAGCCACACATTATCCTATCATAAACAAAAATTTAAACAACAAAAATGTTAAATCAATTTTACAAAACAAAGATCGAAGAATAATCCCGAGAAAAAAAACAGATACACAAAGCTATGTCAAGGCTAAATCTACGTGAGAAAAAACGAAACTAAAAATGAATAGTTATATTCAGTAAATACTGTACAAAAGTCACATAGAATTTCAGTTTTGATTGATAAAAAACGTGGAAAATCTTCGAGGCACCCCAGCCGCAAAGAAAAGAAGCCGCGTTGCCATGGCGACAAGCAACCCTAGAAAAAAGGCGGTAAAAAGGAATGAAAAACTGGCAACGAGGGGTTGTTTTTTATACCCTCCGGTGGGAGACCACCCTCTGTCCCACGAACCCCCTCACCGACACACACAAACACATCCCCCCACTCTCGTCCCCAGATATTATTTTGTGACATGGCTTGCCATTTTCTTATGTTGAAAAAGAGGCAGGGTATTGAAGCGGGCTTTTTTTCTTTCTTTAGTTTATTGATCTGCTTCTACGTTTTGGTATTTCACTGTATAGTTATGTTATGTTGTGTTATGTCATGTTATGTTATGTCAAGATCCTCGTAGTACTGCAGTAGTTCGAATATTTGTCCATTTCGTAGAGGTCTAGACGAATCGACATAATGAAATATTGTGAATCGCTGTTATTCGGCGAATCTAGATTCTAACCATCAAAGTGTTTTATTATTTGATTATAAGAATATAATCGTACAATTAATTAATACAATGCTTACGCGGAACATAGTTTTATGTCATAAAGTAAGCGAAAATATACCAATACGTAATGACAGACTGGAAAAAGTTAAAAATATTTTAATATCAAAATGCTCTCTTACATTTTTTAACTATGATCTATCTGCATGTTGTCACATACTTATGAACATATAATTAAGAATAGTTCAGAAACAGCATACGCACCTCAAACAAAAGACGACCAAACTACTCTTAAAGGAGTAGTTTTACGTTTTGACCCATTAGTTTCTTTGTAGACGTCGCTCAGTTCGCTACTCCCGATTTGAATTCAACTATGCCGTGTTGTGTCATTTTAAACTGTAGAAATACTTCTGAGATCTTAAAGAAACAAGATGGCAATAAATTACATGTGTAAGTAGCAAATATATGTGTAAGTAGCATTTGCTATTGCTAGCATTTGCTGCATATAATTATTTTTCTATCTGCCAGGTTGTCAAAGAAAACAATATAAACATTTTTTTAGTGTTGCCAAGGTAGTAAATTTTTTTACTTATTAAACAACGCCGTGGTGGACATTTGACCGACATAATCTTTAAAACATCAAATATTATTTAACATAAAATATTATTTAACATGGCAGAAAAAATCATTAATTCATCAAAGTTCATTAATTAAATTACTCTTTATTTTTATTTTATTTTATTTTTTCAAGAATTAACGGTTCAAATACCTTTTACATTACATACATACATAATTATTTACAGTGGAGTATATACAGTAACAACTTTTTCAATGCTTACTTAGAAAGAACATAATTGAAATATTGATTCCACACTAAAATGTTTTACGAGTAATTGTTTATAAGCTGGAAATTTCAATAAAAATATGTCACCTAAATCCGAATGTTTATTACCCAGCGCATGTAGATGATTCAGTACTGAATTGCTAAAGTATATTGAGATATGAATATATTTATCTAATTTGTTGTGTCAATCAAAGTTTCCGCGAGTAAAATAATTTTTTAGAGAAATTAACAAATAGCTTTTTTCAAAATAACAAATTATCATACATTTGTGTTATGATTTTATTTTTCATGATCTGGCAACATAAAGCGGCGACTTCACGCATGCACGCGGTGAAAATGGGACGAAGTGGAGCAAAGTGGAGCAAAATGGGGCAAAGTGGGGGGGGTTTTTAGACACAGTCCGATGTATTCCAATATAATTCGACGTTCCTTCTTGACTTTTCTTAATTCTATGCTTATGAATCTTCAAAAAAGGAAAACATTATTTGACTTGACTGTCTTTTAACTGATGTGTGGCTGTGGTGTAGCACGCGTCTTCATAAGATACAATACTTAATATATCTCTCTTATTTGTTTAAATTATGCAGATGTATTTCTTGTGATCTTGAAGAGTAAATCTACATTTATAAAAATGTATCACCGTTATTAGTCTCGCAAAAAATCGAAAATGGCTTGGCAGATTTACGTGCGGCTTTTTGCAAAATTGTATAATTTACCTATCACAACCTAACCTTTCGATTAACTTGTATAAATATATACCGTCTAAATTCGTTTTGCTATAGATTTTGTTCAAATTTTAATAGCTTTTTCTATTACATTAGAAATATATGTTTGTCATATAGAATAGCGTGTCTTTAATAACAATTTATTAAAACCTCTGAACAAAACTCCCATTGATTTTCTTTTAATAAGGACATATCCTTTTATCTCTTACATGACATTAAATTTTACATCTCGATATTGTTTTTTTATACGACTTTCACAACCATAATCACTTAGAATATTAATTTTTAACAATTTTTTCTAATCAATGTGCCTACTGCCGACTGCGACACAGTACAAATTACTAGTACATAAACATAATGATTCTTTCCTACAAAACTAGAAATGTGCCTACTGCTGACTGTGACACGGTACAAATTACTAGTACATAAACACATACATTTCTCTATATAACACACAGTTTTCCCTGAAGATGGCTCCTGCAATGGTAGCCGAAACGTCGGATCAAATCCAACATACACGGTATCACCCAAAAAAGATACATAATATTGATAACAGTGACCGTGAAAACCTTCGCACCTATTTATTTTTAAAAGTTTGTTTATCTACTACGAACGTATGGAAATAATATAGAAGACTAGGAATTTACATGGCTTTTGATCTGTCATTGCCTGATATAAGTGAACACATTACACACTTTTTAACATTTACCATACTGCCTATGTTTGAACCTCTTTTTGCCTTTAATTCTTCCATCCGTCGATATTTGTGAAGTAAAAGTTCTAAAAAATGTCCTTCATCCCTGTTTTAATATATTGATATTTATAACGCCCAAAAGGATTGAATCTTGTTCTTGTTTTTAAAAAAAAGTATTAAAATAAAAAGTATTTTCAGGCTTTGTCTACTGTATAGGTAAAATAGTTCAGTCAGAATCTTACCCGCATCAATAAAGTTTCCAGCTCTTTTACTTCACAAAGATCGACAGATGGAAGAATTAAAGGAATAAAGGTGTTGCTTTTTGCAAATGGCTTTTTTCAAATTTCTCAAAACGATGTTTTTGATTTTAAAAATTTGTTTTTGCACCACAACAGGCCAGGAGGCCCAATTACAGTGGTGAATTACATCACAAAACACCCAGGCTTGAGAAAAATCACATTGTAATTTTTGTGTTCTCACCGGGAATCGAACCCGGAACCTTTCGCGAGTCAAGCGTCTTGACCACTGCACTACGGAGGCCGCCTTTGTTCTTTGAGTTAGCGACTTTTGCCTAAACGGTGACGATATTTTCAACGTTATTCCCAAATCGTCAAAATACCCCATTGGCTGTTTCCAAAAATAAGTATTCCACGTGCATCAAGTCCACTGGGATTTACATCCCCGAGCCACCATTTTCCTTTAGCTCCCGCCAATTATTTTTTATATCTATGTTGTCTATTCTTTTTATGTCACGTTGTCTATGCCTTCCCGCCATTTGTCCTTTTTACTTTATGGCTATGATTTACTCTTTATGGTCTCCTTTGTTTTTGTCCTTATCATGGCGATTTTCTTCGCCTATGAAAAATGTTATTATGCTTTTCCCTCATACATATTTATAAGCGGAAAATTTTCCCCAGAGCTTAAAATGTCCATCAAGATATTTTCTTTGTTATTTTTAATAATCACCATTCCATGCCCGCTGCCTAGTTGAGGCATATGGTGTCTACGAAGACCCTCGAGGCAGCCCTGTCGGCTTCAAGCTCCTGTGCATCCTCCAAAGTCAGGTTCGCGACCCGTAGATCTGACATGAACTGCCGACGAACAGTAAGTAGCGGACCAACAGGGCGTCGAGAAACTGACAATAAAATAACAATAAGTATTTTAAATAATGTATTTATTTATTTATTTATTCACACTCTTTATCAAAATACAATTCCATATGCACTTTGCCCAGCTAACAAGGGTACATACTCCGTTCCAAGCTAGGCAATTACATTTTAATATATTATAATACTTAACAAATTAATATAGAGCACAGACAAACAAAATATAAACTTATTCGGATACACATTTTGATTCATATACATACAGACATACACATATATACACATGTACAATTGTACATACACACACACGTACATACACCCATGCGCATACACATACATACATTCATAAAAACATAGACAATTTATTTATGCGAAACTTCATGGTTGTCATCTATAAATATATATTTTTTAAATTATTCTTTATTTTTTATATTTTATTTTTGACATCCAGTAAGGTTCTCCAATCCGTGGCATGCATCAACTTTTCTGACTCCCTACGACCAATGTCATGAAAGAGCGAGGTCAACACCTTCCGTAACTTGACAACACTCCCGTCTTTCCACGATTCTGGCAAAAGGTTATGGACCTTTTTGCCTACGTTATAGTGTTGTCTCGATGCCAGAACAGTGTTGACCCCTTAACTTAGTATCAGATCCCTATTAGAGTATCTTGTATTATGGTTGTGGTTGACGCTTGGGTAAATGTCTCTCTTTATGTGTGTAACCACTACCGTTCTCAATATATACTGTTGAATAATATTCAGTACTCAGTATAATAATATTATTACATGAAGTTCTGGAAGATGGTGCGTTCATATTCTATTCTAGAGGTCTCAATTTGGAACTAACACTGTATTCCTTCACTGTCATACTGGGAAATTATAAAAAGGCGATTTTGCTGACCATTTGTATTTGATTGATCACAAATTGACAATACTGCAGTGAGGGGTACAATGAAAGCTTTTAAAGTTTCTTTATTTTGTTATTTTCGCGGTTTGATTGTAAAGAAATATTAAATTTTTGCTTAATTAGTTTTAAAAAAATTGATAGTGATATGCGAAACTGAAGAAAGACACAAATCTTTATGAACAGTTTCGGGAAAGGGGTGGATGCTTTCATTGTATTCTAGAGGTCGTGAGTTCGATTGACAGCAATGTTGGACGTGAAATATTGATTTCATAAGTATTTTGTTCTGCAATATTTTATTGTTCCTAGAATGACAACTGAAACGTAAGAATAATCATATGCTCTGTAGATACATTAATGTTGCAATTGTAGTATCAATGAGGTGCACAATTAAATGTGTTAACTGTGCTAATACTACAGCTTTCATGTCATGTAGGCAGAGGAGAAGGAACGACACATGCCCCTATCCTGTGTGTCTTTGAGATGTGGGTCATACCACAATTTTCTTGCCCGTCTTCGTTCAACGTTGCTGTAATGAGAAAGTTCGGAGGTTTTTAATATATATTTTATCTGTAAATAGACTCTTAAACTTAACCATTTTTTTTTATTTTCATGTTCCGTATTATCAGCGCTATAATTTTTTTAAATTTTATGTTTTTGAAATTACTCCGCGTGTGACGTCTCAAGTTCTCTTCCCCTTCTTCTCGATGAGTTCTGCTTATTGGTTAGTTGACTTACCGTAAACCGGAAATTAATCACAACTCTCTTATCATTGGTTGATTCGGAAGAACAAGTGTCGTCGTTCAAAGTACTTCATTTTTATTAAATCATTTTTTTTTAAGATTTTCAAGAAACTTCTAAATTTAATTTTCTTATTTTTACCGCGCGGAAGAACACATTTTTTTAATCCAATTTTCCGTAGGGATGAAATTTTGTGATTTTATTCTACAATTTTAAAAAAATAACACTGCCTTCCATTTCAACCACTGGTCGAAAAATAGCCTCACCGTTACATAAAATGAATGTATTAAACGAAAAATCTTATTCCATGGGACGAAAAAATCTTTATAGGAAAATTCCAGAAGCCATGGAACAAAGATGTCTCATTTGGAAAATGAGAATAACATAATTTTATTTCAAAGGAATAAAATTGGCATGCCATAGTTTCATCATCATCATCATCATTTCCCTTTTCAGACTCAGTGGTGCATAGGGCACTGCATTCGTAAATGAATACTGCGTATTTGATCATCTGTTTCATGATTACACATGCGCTTAGTTGAATAGTTTTTTTTTTAATTGAATATTGTAGATCTTAATTATTTTTATTATGTAACCACCTTTTTTTAATAACATTATTTATAATTAGATTGTTTTTTGTTCGTTATGATTACTCTTTTCATATTTTGATTGTCTTAGGACGGGTTTTTTTTACCCTAGTTATACAGCCAAATCAACTTTATATTTATGAATCATTTTGTGTTATATATATTTATGTATATACCAGCGGACCCGTCAGACGTTGTCCTGCCCAAACGTTGCGCGTTGGCTTGCCTGCTATTAGCTTGGAAAAAGATTTTTAATTGATAAGTAGGTACCTAGGTACTTGTTTGTGATTAAATTCCAAAACTATTTTTTTAAAATAAATATTGAATTTAAGTAGGTACTTGTTTATGGTTGAATTCCAAAACATAAAATAAATATTTTTTCAAATATGCCATTCTTTTTGCAAACGTCAAACTCCGGTCTTCTCAACAACAGAGGGGTGTACTTTGTACTTATCTAGAAATACGATTTTTTTAAATGTATTGAATTTAATATTATTTTAGTGTTACCAAAAATCCAGTAAAAAGAAATAAATAAGTGGAAATTGTATCAAATTTAAAGAAAAAATCTGATTGAGATTAACTAAAACAAATGCAGTTTGTAAACATTAAAAAACAATTTTTTTTATACACAAAAAAACAATATTTTTCCATTTTTTTTGTAAATGCATTCTCCACAAATGCAACCCTGGTAGATCTACAAATAACATATTTATGCTCCTTAGTTCTCTTTTACATATAAGATTGAAGATTTTAATATCTACGAAGACGCACAGCGCATAGATCTATATTTCTCTGAAAACTGCACGTAAATCGGTTAAGCCGTTTAGGAGGAGTTTGGTGACATCACACGTACAGAGGAATTATATATATAAAGATACACATTTTTTTTTAACAGGGAATCTATATAAAACTAATTAATGTAAAATGAAAACGGAGTGTTCTCTGTTTATGATAGTCTCCATCTAACATGGCTTAGTCTGTTCTAAGATGGAGATTTTTTAAATATTTTTTATAGAGACACAGTTTATAGCAACACGATCAGGAACGACAAATGCCTGTGAACTTGCCCCGATTCGCTAGAAAATCCGTGTTGGGTCGGGGCGCTTGCAATGCATTCAAAAACATTCATACTTCATACACACATATAAGTTCGCATATTCATATTATATTTTAAATATACATATAAAGTTTATATCATACTACATATCACTAAAAAACTATATATCATATAACCTACTACGTTTTACATTGATTTACCTTTATTTATTTAAAAACATTTTCAGTGCACTTCAGTTTTTTATTTTTTTATTAAAAGAAAAATAAATATTTGCGTTCTAATGATTTTCGTAAATATTTAATTTTCTAGGGCCATTTTCAGCGAGTTGTAAATAACTCACTTAGAAAATGGAAATCAAGTTGGGGTAAAGTGGGGTTCGAACCACGGACCTCTGAGCCGCGAGTCCGAGACAGTAGCCACGAAACCACAACCGTATTATCACATCAACCACAAATAGGTTGTTTATTTTTTAGTGGGATATTCCGTTTCGTTTATTTGTACTTTTGTCTTTCGTAAAATTTTGAATAAAAAAATAAATGTTGGTACCTATCTGACACGTGGGTGCCTATAAGCATATAAAATATATTTATTTTTACTGTCCTGTTTTTCGTTCGTTTATTGTAAATCAATGGGCTCCCATTTTCGTTGACCCAAATACAGCAGACAATAAAATAAAGGTCTACTAATTCTTACTTCGTACAATACTTAACTTGTATAAATAATACAGAAAGCAAAAGTCAAAATGGTGTTTTATCTTCTCTCATTGTGCAATTTCTAAGGACGGATTTTTATGTTTTTTGAAAAAAAAAGATCGGAGTTGCATTCACTTTCTTGCCGCTAACAAAAGGAAATCGGACAATGGATTTCGCCGAAAAACATTAAAAAATGGTGTAAATAGAAGCATTTTGTAATCTTAAAGATTAGGACGTTATGATAGATTATGGTTTGAGGTAAAATGAATTGTTAGAATATGTTTTTTATTCATTTTTGTTACGTTTTTTTCATTTTTAAAGGACTGATATCGAGCCATGATTGCCAAAACATCGTAACCGACCAAAGAGTATTTTATGGGAATTTTGTCTTTTTAATTATTAAGGTATATACATAGAGAACCAAATTTTGTTCTGAACATTTATTTTGTTTACTACAACGATTTGCTACAACGTTTTTTAAAATAAAATATATATTATATGTAACTGTAGTAAACCTACATTTAAATTGAGAATAGGGAAATATCATATACTACGAATACCGATAAAAATATATCAAATGGATCAAGAAAAATAATTTTGAATTTTCAAAATCATTATGGATATTGTGGAAAAATTTTGTCGTTGGAAAAATTATTTTTTTTCTAAATACGTCCCAACAAAAACGCGACATATTTGACCTCGATAATCTTTAATTTAATCAACAAAGTAAAATTAAGTTTTTTGTATTAAAAATAAAACATGTTTACATTTTTTTCTAATCATGTTAAATTACAGGTTACTGACGAAAAGACAATTTTCATACAAATATACACATTTTCCTAGACAAATATCGATGTTAATTTATACCGTCTCGATATGTATGGATGAAAATAGCGTTTGTGATCGCGGCCCTGAGTCCGTATTCTGATGGGAAGTTAAAATTTATGTTCAATTTTATCTACAAAGTAAATCAAGTTTTCTGTGTGAAAAATATAATATGTTAACATTTTTTTTAACATGTTCAATTAAATGTTACCGATGAAAAATGTCTGATTTTTCATACAAATAAACACGTTTTCGTTCAATTTCAATGTTTTATTATTTTTTTTTTGCACCACAACAGGCCCAGGAGGCCCAATTACAGGGGTAAATCACAGCACACAACCCCCGGGCTTGTGAAAAATCACATTTTAATTTTTGTGTTCTCACCGGGAATCGAACCCGGAACCTTCCGTGCGTGAGTCAAGCGTTTTGACCACTACACCACGGAGGCCGCCATGTTAGTTTATGCCATCTCGATTTGTACTGATGAAGTTAGCGTTTGTAAAGCGGCTCTGGGGTACAAACATAAGTATATTTATGTAAAAGTATTTTGGTCGGTAACCTCTAAATAAATATGTGTGTAAAAAAATGTATTTTTTTTTTCTGTTTATTTTTCCATACTGTTACATATTATGCATGTATTAAATTACATATTTTATACATTATATTTATTAAACATTAGAAGAGAAAAAGAGAAAAAGAGAAAAATACATATTCTAAAAATAAACATAGCCTTAAATTTGGAAAAAATGCCCACAAAGACTTAAACGTCTGAGCGTGGGCCATTCCTTTTTTATTGTTTTTGGTGAATTTTTTGGTATACAAACACAAATATGACAATGCCAAAAAATCATACAGAAATAACAGGAAAATGACATAAACAATGTAATTAAGACATCAAAGTTTAGAATATGCTGTTGTACGACTCTTTCACAATAGGTGTATATCTGTATTTTCCATGCTGATCCAAGTCCTCAAAGCCGCTTTAAACTTTGGAAGGGATTCTATATTTTGTATTTCCTTGGGTAGGAGATTAAAAGATCTTGGACCAACATGGAAAGAGTGTCTCTGTGCGAACTTAGTTCTGCATCCTGGAACCGACAGTACACTTTCTGATCTGCTACTAGTCCTATTTAAATTATTGCCAAACAATTCCCTATTTTTGTGTACATATTTTAAGCATTATAATAAATATAACTTTTTTAAATTAAGGAGTCCGCTCTCTATGTACAATTCGTTACTAGGAAATAGTCTATGCTTTTTGTACATTATCTTAATTATACTCTTCTGTGCGATTTCTACAGGGTGACTATGTGCGTCCAAAACTCCACCCCATCCAATTATGCCGTATGTAACAGAAGACTGAATTAGAGCGTAATACAGCATTTTTAATTTTTCATAAGTTAAAATATTTTTTAATCTTTGGAAAACGTAAGATAAATATCTGATTTTGTCTGTTAATTTAGCTATATGTGTTTCCCATTTTAGCCTATAATCTATGTGGATACCCAGATATTTATAACTTTCACCTGAGCTAATTTTGTAACACTTATTACAGATATCTATATTATAATTTAAATCGTGTATTTTAATTGACAGATTTTGTGAAGGGCCAGTATGAACATATATTATATTTTTCGGGCATAAAACTTCATTTTAATTTGTAGATAAAATTTAAGATAATCGTTCCCATTACAATACGCACCCTGATCTTATAATATGCTAATAACCCCAACGGGTTTTTCAAATAAAATAAAAATAAAATGTTTTGAAAAGGAGATTGTCAAACATTTCTATTCATCGCGGGTTTTATTTATTTATAATTATATCTATTAAGATACATTTATATAAGTGAGACAAAATGACATAAAAAAAGATGGTGGACTGTAATTTAAATTTTACTGTAATGACTGTATATAATAATGATTATACGAAACAGTATCATGATTTTCTTGTTATATTAATCGTTTAAAATATTTTATTATTTAATTTGATTTTGACGTTAACTTTTTATTTTTTAAATTTAGTTATTTGCGGTTCCATTTTTACATAGTTATAATAACACCAGTGAAAAAAAATAGCATAATATAGAAAATGAATAAAAACATTGAAAAAGTATATAACAGTAAACAATATTAATGTTTAAAAAAAGAAATATTACACCTGGAACAAATATAAATGTTTACCTATATGAAAGGAAGGAAAATTAAAGAAAATAGCAGTATTTAAAATAAAGGAAGAAGAAAAAAAAAAGTTCTTTAAAAGGAAAGTTAAAAAGTTTACACCATGGGATATATAAATATTGATACTAAACATTAATAAATTTAAAAAATAATTTTAAACATAAGAGTAAAGAGATAAAACAAAAGTAAAAAAGGAATAATTCTTTGAATCTTCAATTATTAATTATTTTTCTGAACAAAGGACTTGATCATCAGCAGCGTGGTATAAAATATTATTTTAATGAAAGTGTTATATAATTTTTAGGTTGAATTTGTTTTTCTCTGTCTTAGGTAAAAATAAATACATTCATGTTTTTAAAAAATAATCCAACCAAATATGTTCATATAAGTTTTAAGTTTTGTAAAATAAATTTTTTCCGTTAATAAAAAAAAAATTAATAAATAAAACATACGAAGGGTTTGGCAAGACAGAAACATTATTTAATATGCATTAAGTGGCGATCGGTCACTATATGGGCAAATACTTTTTTTAAGGAGCCGATTTGTTGCGGGAAAATACCTTTTATACATAGAAAATTATTATAAAGGAAAATAGAAAGATACAATGGTATATATATGGACTTAGTGGAAGTGGAAGTGAGAGAGAGGTGTTTATAATTGATTTTAATTCAGTGATCATTTGAAAGAAGACAACTTGTTATCAAAGAAATCAAGACTGGTATGTTTGTTGGCAGACATAAGAATTCTGGGCATAGGGGAATGAAAACCATAGTTAGTTCTATGGTTATCGGTATGAAAGAGTAAGTTTATCGAATACGGCTATCAAAAATATAATTAAAACTAAAAGAAAACATTTTTAAGAAGGGAATATGGCAGTCTAGGCATTTACAGGGCTTATGACTTGTCATCCCACATGATAAAGGTTTCAGCTCTTTTACCTCACAAAAGTCAACAGATGGAAGAGTTGAGGAAATGTGGATGTTCAAACCTAGGCAGAATGGTGAATGTTACACAGTGCGCGAAGTGGCCACTTAAACCAACCAATGACAGGTCGTAAGCCCTGTAACTGCCAGACTCCCAAACTTCCTTCTCAAAAATGTTTTCCCCCTCTGTTGCAACAAATTTAAATAAATACATATTTACGAAGGTGGAAAATTAGCAAATAAAGTAACGAATTTGTCTCAATACGGAACATTTGTAAGAAGGACGGATTCTCCTTGAATAACACCAAATTATCACTTAGTAGAACAAACTATTGGCAAAGCATTTCATTATACGGAATCTTTTATCCACCACTGAAAATGGTAACAGGCCACCCCAACAGATTATAAGGAGATATCTTGCATTGGAAGTTTTCTTTGTACAAGCTAATGTAGGTAAGAATGGAAATCTAATTACTTGAGTAAACATCAAATCAAGACGAATATGGTATTGAAACGAGAGTATGGCGAAAGTGATGGCAAATATTGTGTGAATGTTTTATTTTTGGAGGTTTACCTAGTTTTATAGTTGGAAAACAAGAAAATTGTTGTCTAGAATACCAATATTTAGTTGTATAATTTATATACTTGTAAAGAAAACATTATAGATATTTATGAAAACATTATGTATGAGCGTAAAAACAAATTCAATTAACATATTACAACAGAGATGAAAAACATTTTAAAAAAGGTAATATAGAAGTCTAGGCATCTACAGGGCTTATAACCTGTCAATGGCTGGTTTAAGTGGCCACTTTACACACTAAATAACATTCATCATTCTGCCTATATTTGAACATCTATATTCCTTCAATTCTTTCATCTGTTGATGTTTGTGAAGCTAAAGAGTTGAAACCTTCATTTATGCAGGTGAGATTCATCTAATTGAATTATTTCACCTACATTCTAGGCAACGCCTGAAAATGTTATTTTTTCAATTTCTATACTTCTTCATGGACCAGGTAATTTATCACAGTCCTTATCTACAAAAATTTGGACAAACTCAAAATATTGTTGGAATTCATTTCATTTATTTAAAATATACATTACAAACATACATTTAATACGTACATATCATAAAAAAGAAAAAAAAATACATGAAAGAGATTCATGTCAAGGTAGTAGGAGAATCCTGCTCCGGAAAACTGATACATGGAGCAGATCAATATCCAGAGCGATGTTGTTCAGCATAGCGGTAGCTCTTCCAACAGGCATAACCATCGGCAGGTTGGTCCTGTATATCGGAATATGAAACAATATATGCTGACGCTGTCTTAGGTAATTATCAGGAACATACAAACCAATGCTCATCATTATCTCAGGATTATCGACAATACCGCGCAACAATCGATAAAAATGTTTAGTCAAATACACATTCCTTCTAGTCTCTAAATTGTTGTAGCCAATCATACCCTGGAGAAACTCGGTCGGATAGAGCCAAGGATAATACCCGCACTCTCTCATGTAGAGATATCTCAGAAACTTCTTTTGGATTTTCTCTATCATAAGAGAGTACTTCAGTTCATGTGGCCCCCAAATCATCGAGGAGTTGTAAAGAGTTTTCAGTACGCGGGTATTTTCAAATCTCTCTTTCCCTAAAATATCAAAAAACATAGTTATAATACTAAGATTGAAACCTTTACTCATAAGATACCAGAATTGAGAGAACTGAAATTTAAGTATTAGATAATTTCATATTTGTTGGTAATATTTAAATATGAAAGCAAGATTACCAAACGTCTTGCAGCTACAAAGCGCATGGACAAGTTGAATTATAGCAACTAAAGAATGATTTCAATAAATTTACAAAACGTAAACATAAAGCTAAATAAGTTTTGTCAAATGAGGTGGGTATTTAAAAGTTTCATGTACATATTTACTATTTTATTATATAGGTGCCTTATTGTGACCTTTTTTAATGCAATTACTATTATCTCTCATCCACTTCAGGGTGCCTGGAAGAATGACTAGACAAGTGCCACCGTTTTGTAGCAACAATTCACGGACAGTGTATACTTGTAATGCCGTATTAAACAGACTTCATGAACTCAACAATAGTTATTCCCACGTATCTGATATATTTAGTGTAGGGTATTGTTCCTATTGAACAAACTTTCAAACTTTTTTAAAGATAATAAATAGGAATTATATTTATTCATTCATGCATTTCATAATATTTATAGTTTTTTGTTCACGTTGCCCAGCTGTATGAAACAGTACTTAAGATTTTCTTGATATATTACTTTAAAATATTTTATTACGTTTTTTACATTTATTCTTGAATTGTTTAAACTTTCTAATGAATATGATGTATAATTTTTAAATATAAATCTTGTATAATTTTTGGTTTTAATTTTTTTTATAAATCTTGGGTATAAGGAAATTTATGTTTTTTAAAAAAAATATATATACTCGTATTAAGCCAAATATGTTAGTTTTATAAATTTTTGTAAAAGGCAGATTTTGATCAAATAAATTACGTTACCTATTCGTTTCACAAGTATTTTTAATTTATACGCCCAATGAGCATTTTAAATGACATTTGTTTACAAAGAAAATCATTACAAAAGAATGTAGAAAGACACAATGGTACATAGTAGACTTGGTGGGAGTGGAAGCGGGAGAGAGGTGTTTATAATTGAATTTGATTCAGCGATCGTATGAAAGAAGACAACTTGTTATCAAAGAAATCAAGCCTGGTATGTTTGTTGGCAGACCTAAGAATTCTGGGCATATGGGAACGAAAACCATAGTTAGTTCTATGATTATTGGTATGAAAGAGTAAGTTTTGTCTGAGATTTCTAGTTGGGGTATTTAATTTTACTGAGCCTAGTAGTTCAGGCGCATCAAAGAGTATGTTGAGAATTTTAAATAGGACTAAGAAGTATAACAAATTCATGAAATAAAAATACATAAAAAAGTCTAAAATTTATTTATTTATTCAATTTTCAATAATCTTCATTCTCGTTAAGGTATCAATCTACATCCTACACAATTTAATGTTATGAAAAACAAACGGTTGTTTTTGAGCAATTTAAACCAAAAATTTTATTGCTGGTAATCAAATTCCCAGCCTTCAGTTTCGTCTGTTTCTGAGTTCGTTTCATTTATATTAATCCCAAAATACTTCAAGCTGTCACGGCTTTCCCTGGCCACGGAATAATCGAGAAATGTGCGCAGGAGATGAAAGGACGGACATATAGAAACCGAAGCTTAGCACTGTTTATGTGTCGAATAATGCAGTAATTCACATTATTGGAAAGGGGGTCACATAACACAATAAAAATGGTCAGATTTATTGACACCCAGCAATTGCAAAGGGTCAGATTCATTTGTTGTAAAGGCGACATGGTTAATCTCCTTGATTGTGGCCATTTTTTTCTTCGCTCTTCCAAATCTACTGACCATTGTCACATTTTCTGGGTTGCCCGCCCAAAGGAAAGAGATTTTTAAATAAATGGCCACGGGTTGATTTATTACCGTTACTTCCGAATTCGGACTTGGAATAATGGAACGTGAAACTATTTGAAAAATACGTTATTTTAATCTTTTCTAGTACATATTGGATATAACGGTCGGATGCAAGTGTTATGTTCAAGAAACATTGTATTACAATATCGACCGTGAACATTATTGTCAAATGTTCAACGAATCAAATAAAATGTAAACGAAAACTAAAACGTTTTCATTTTCAATATTTTTATATGTAAATAAGCCGCTTTTGCCTTGATGCAGGCGTCATCTATCTACACAGGTAACAATTTATTTTTTAAGTGTAGGTACCTATTATTTGTATTGCAAAAAAAGCACTGTCAAAATGAAATAAATAATTTTATTTGAAACTACCGGACCCGACAGACGTTATCTCGCCCGAACGTCGGCTTGCATGCTATTAGCTTGGAAAAATACTTTTAATTGATAGGTAGGTACCTAAGTACTTGTTAATGATTTGATTCAAAAACATAAAATAATTCATCTTCAAATATAAAATTATTTTTGCAAATGTCAAACTCGGCTCTTTTCACAAACAGGGGTGCACTTTATTGATGAATGCGATTTTCAAAAATGTATAAAATGTCAGTTAATATTATTTTAGTATTACCAAAAATTTAGTAAAAATAAATAAATCGGAGGAAATTATTAGGAATGTAAAGAAAGAATCTGATTAGGATCCATAAAAAGCGAATGTTGTTTGTAAACATTCAAAAACCTTTTATTTTTAAACACAAAAAAACTACATCCTTACGTTTTTTTTTGTAAATGCATTCTCGTCGAATGCAACCCTGGTAGGTCGATGGAAAAAAATATGCTCCTAGCTTTTTTTTACAGATTCGATTGAAAATTTTAATATCTACGAACACGTTCAACAAAGTTCTACAATTCGCTAAAAACCGCACGTAAATTGGTTATGCCGTTTAAGAGTTCAATGAAATCACACGTACAGAAGAATTATATGTATGAAGATAACAAATTAACCATTATATTAGCAGAACGAAAATTTTTTACCCATCTCAAGGTTGAAAAGGCTTCAGAATCTCAAATATTTTTTTTTGTTTACATCAAAGTTAAAATGAGTTGTGATAACGCATTTATGAAAAAAATGGTAAATCAGTTTTAACTAAATGCTGATTTACTCGTGTTTTTATTCATAAGAAGAAAAAACCGCGAGTACCCTATAGGATACATTGCTACAAAAAGGGTTAATAATAACAACTGGTACAATGCTTGTGATTATATTATTATTATTGATTTTATTATTTTGTACATTTCATTATAAATTTGTTTATTTGATATTTTGATATATACATCAGAATATTTTTTTGTTGAATGTTTTTCATTATTTTTTCTGAATTCTTATTCAATTGCACCTCGTGTTATTACAATTAATTTTATTTTTCTACGAATTTTTAATTTTTAATAATTAACACGGACACAGCGTAAAAGGCCATAACAAATTCATGAATCTGCAAACGAGTGTTATTTTAAATGAATAAATAAATAAAAATAAAACTTGTCATGGAAAATAAATGTAAAATATTTAAACAAAAATAAATCATTTAAATCAGGAGATACTACCTTACAGGAATCCGTAAGGCTTTAATTTTTTGCTTAGGTACTACGAGTATTCAATATATCCTTTTTTTAAATATCAAGGTGGAAAGAACTGGACATTATTAAAAGCATTATTATTAAAATTTGATAAATTCAGTTTATTAGTTATGTTTAAGATTCCGTTTATATTATATGATAATATTTTTAGTAATATGTTTTATTAATTTGTAATTTTGAATAAGAATCTTTTTTATGTTAAATATACACAATTTTTTCTGTTTTTTCTGATGGTACTGCTCTTGAATTTATGGTGAAATTGTCTAAAACTTTATTTATTATTGTAAACATCGAAGTAACCATTTTTAATGCTATTTTTGTATGAGTGTTTGATTTTGTTGCTTGCTAGTATTGCTATCAATCGTCCTTTTTATTTTGCATTTTTAGGTACATAGGTATGTTATTTAAATTAATTTGTAAATATGTAACTTCTACTTAGGTCGATATTTTCGTGTTTGGTAAAAGATTTCAACAACGAAAAAAAAAAATGTTTTTAGAATCTAGTTTGGAAAACAGGGACAAATAATTTTGTAAACAAAAATGTAAAATAACATAAAACTGTTACAACAACATACTGCTAGTTTGTTTTCAGAGTAACATTGGGCTACCCAATAAATCAGGCTATTCAAAAATGGACACTCATTGAATTTTGTAATAATTACATTTTGTGCCACTCTAGATAAAATGATTATTTACTAAGGGAGTTCAAAATCAATCTACACAAACTAAAAATGCGTTTAAAACACTTTGTTTAAAACTATTCAAAACGTTGTATAAAAAATGCGTTATTTTAAGGTTTGGATTCCGTGGTAGGGATGTTAGAATCTCGCACTTTAACAACTTGATTTCCATTTTTTAATAGTGACATTAAAATAAATAAATACCTAGATTGCAAATATTTACATCTACATAAGTACCTATTAGTACTTAACATCAAACCATTTTTTAATTGTTATTTCGACTTACATAGACCTTAGTTTTGACTTAATCAGGAAGTTCAGCGCCACCGGAAATCGGATTGAAAAAATGTATTCTTACGCGCAGTAAAAATTAGAGCATTAAGTCGTAAGGCGAAGTTTCCCTTAACACGTATGAATAAAATAATAAGATTTGAATGAAAACAAACTACTTTGCATGACGTCACTATTTCTTACGTATCGACCAATGATAAAAGACTTGTAATAGATTTCCGATTTGATTTGGAAAGTCAACTGACGAATTCAGCAGAACTCATCGAGAAAAAGGAAAGTCACACGCGAACTAATTTCAAAAATACAAAACATTAAAATGTCGTAGCGCTGATAATACGAAACATAAAATTTTAAAAATATATTTGGTGTCTTAGTTTATTAACAAATGAAAAAAGATACCACAGAAATTTCTCATTGTTTTAATAATTCAGGTTTTGCTCAGTGTCCCGATTTGAATTTTCCGAATTTTACTATTCATGTCATGCACCGATTTCTACCTCAAGATGTAATTTTACTAACCATATTTACTCGGCATTCATCTATTTTTGCTTGTTATTTTTTAAAGGGGTAGATCAATCGTTTCACAAACTTCATGTTGATTTTGAATCACCCGAGACGGCATTTTGTTCGAAGATAAAAACTTAAAGGGTCCGTCCGCCCCCCGAACAATTTATTTATTTTTTCTATGGATTTTAATGACAGATGCGGGTCGCTTTGGTCATCGAGGGTCAGGGAGTTTCTCTGTTTTAAAAATGGGGTCGAAACCCCAAGCCAATAGTGCACCCCAAACAATATAATGCACAATAAATAAGTTCTGTACGTAGATTAATGTTTCTAAATAAAACGCATTAGGTAGGAACCTATCAAGGCTTATTTACTATGGGAAAATCGATTTTTTCTCCATACTAGCAACCCGAAAAGAGAATCATTTTGAATCAGGAGTTTCTTCACAATGGCAGCTCTGGATTTGAATTTGAAATAATGTTCCAAAGGCGGATCCATTGTAAATTACCTTGATGAAAAATTGCTTCGGTTTTGTTTGGTTCTAGCGTTAGGTGTTATAAATTTGGTATAGTTTGAAAATGTATAATAATTGTATCTGACTGATTTTATTTTTATTTATTTAATTGAAAAGTACACATGGATAAAAAATTAAGATACGTAAACAAGGAATACATCTAATAAATACGAAAACCTTATCAAGCCACTTTTTGTGGCTTGTTGGTGAAGTTAACCTCCATAAATATTAATCCTACTTAAAAATAAATATATTGATATAAATTATTTGGATTATTTATATAGCGCTGTTTTGCGAAAATCACCTCAAGGGCGCTGTACAATAAATAAATATCCCACCACGTCTTGCAGCTACAGAGCGCATGGATGGTTCGGATTCTTGTTCCTCGTCTCCAATGATGATATACATGAGCTAGATTACAGCACGTCATGCAGCTACAGAGCGCATAGACAATAATAAATCTAGCCCCTATTTACATTTTTTTTGACAAAAAAGTTTGGAGATTTAGTGATATTTAAAAAAATTAAATAAAAAACAAATTTATAAAAAAAAGTTAGATTACAATAAGTGTTGCAGCTACTGAGCGCATGGACGGTTGGAATTGTAGACCTCACTACATAAACTATTACAGTCAAAATAAGAAGCAGTAGTTAAATAGTATCCGCTCAATCAAAAATAAGAAAGAATAAATAATTTTTAAAACTAATACTTATATCATGAAAAAAAAACAACAAACTTATAAATTAGGTAGGTGTTTTTATATCTAGTGAAGCTGCCATGATTATTTGCTAACAATTCAATTCAATGTCAATGACTTATTTTGTTTTATTTTGTATTGCGTGTATTTATTTTTATTTTTTGCCAATAAACGCCGTATTTCGGCACTGAACTGAAATCAAATTCAAACACATTTTTTTAGACAATTAATATAAAAGCTCTTGATTAAGAAGCAAATTTCTAATCTTATTATTTTTAGATGTATTATTAAATCGAGATAGAGTGATGTGGCGTTCTATTATCTCTGCCAACCCTTACTGGGAAACGGCGTGATGGTTTGTTGTTGTTGTTGTTGTAGGTCAGTTGAAATTTAATTAAAAATGAAAAGTACAATATAATCTAATATTCTACTGCCCTACTGTCAAATTAAAAACTTATTTTTTATTCTGTTTTTTTAGAGCATAATTAAACATTTCCTAAGGACAAAAATTTGTCATATTTTTATGCCATAAGTTTTATTTTCCATAGTAACGCAAATTAAGGAAGAAATATGGCGAAAAATAATATTAGTGTAAATAGTATATAATATATGACAAGTTTTAATTCATCGAACAATATGTAGAGAAAACGTTAAAATATCTAAAAACAAACAAACCATCACGCTGTTTTCCCGTAAGGATAGGCAAAGAGGCTAGAACGCCACATCACTCTATCTTTGCATACAGATCTCGCTTCTTCTACATGCATACATCTTCTAATGCATGCATGCCGATTATTACGACTTTTGACGTGTCCATCTTTAAGTATTTATAGGATTTCATCATGCTATGTCTTTCTCGGTCTTCCTCTATTTCTGCATCCATTATTAACATTCGCATTGTTAATATTGTAAGCCGTTATTTCGCTGTCCATTCGCTCTTCATGTCCAAACCGACGCAGAGCTCCTTTCTTGATTTTGTCGATAATTCTGATATCAGCCTTATCTTATAAAAGTGTATCCAAAATCATATAACTTTTTTAAGTATCTTCGCCGGTTACCTATAATTAATCATGTTTCGAAAAAAATCTTACAAATGAACCGAAGATAACTCGGTTGATTAAGCAAATTGAAAAAAAACTGACAGAAACGTGTAAATAATGTAACAATTGATTACCAACATACCGTTTAAAATATTTACAAACTTTATTCAGTACTTAGAGAATTTACATAAAAGGTTTTTTGTATGTGATACATTTTCTTTCTGTTTTAATATTTTTCATTGTCTTCGTTATCCGTATAATATATAATGGCTTTGGCAGGTCACATTAATCTATGTATTTTTCTTCATTAATTTTGTTGCCGCCATCTTAGTTTGGAAACGTCATTCGCTTTCGGAGGCAAATGTGACATTAGGCATTAGGCCGCGATTGGGTTGCCAGTACCTAACCACATAATAAGCTTTTAATATTTGGTTACCTAGTACCTACATATAAGTATCTAGAAATATTTTTTTCACCATTCGATAGTAAATAAAATAGTTTTCTTTATTTCCAAGTTTAACCTTCCATTTTTATGCGTGAAACATGAAATAATTGTTTTTTTGAATTTGGGAAATGGTAGTAGAATCTGAAAACTAGTAAAACTAAATACTAACTAAAAAAATATTCACTAGCCTGACAATGTCGACATTTTCAGTTTGTCTAAGTTTTCGTAGATTAAAGACTATTTTAGAGTTCTATCCTCTCTGCCTACCCTTATGAAGAAATGGCGTGATAGTTTGTTGTTGTTGTAGCATACGTCCTGCAGCTACAGAGCGCATAGGCGGTTGAAACTCTATCCTATTTACAGTTAAAATGGTTATGGGCAATATTTTTTTACAACAGTCGTTTTTAACTGAAAGATTGCAAGGATTACCCTTCCAACCGACGGGAGAACGATTATTTATTCAGCCTAAAATGTGAAAGGTCATTTTGAAAAAAAATACAGGAACTTGTTCGCAGAATTTTTCCGCCATCTGGCAACACCGAGCCCAAACGTCAAAACGATAATGGCGACAATCATAAAAAATGTAAACATGATACTTTGAAGCTACTATTCAGTGCCGTTTTTTTCATTTCGGTCGTTTTTTATACCCAGAAATGAACCTGTTTCCTGCGTTGAGGATTTCGACATTCTTTTAAGACAAAAAATGATTTGCCACAAAATCTCGTTTGAGGCATTTTAGGCATCAAGTTTTTGCTGATTAATGAACGATTCCGCGAACATCCACTAACCCGGAACATAGGTCGGAATTTTTAACAGAAAAAAAAACCAATAAAAACTCCCCGCTAACCTAATAATCTGCACGAACATTATTTAAACAAAACAAAAACCATCACGCCGTTTCCCCGTACGGGTAGGCAGAGAGGATAGAACGCCACATCACTCTATCTTTGCATACAGATCTCGCTTCCTCTACAATCATACATCTTCTCATGCACGTGCGCCGATTATTCCGACTTTTGACATGTCCATTTTCAAGTATTTGTTGGATTTGGTCATGCCATGTCTTTCTCGGTCTTTCTCTATTTCTGCATCCATCAACATTCTAATTGTAAATATTCTTAGCCGTTCTTTCGCTGCCCATTCGTTCTACATGTCCAAACCAGCGCAGAGCTCCTTTCTTGATTTTGTCGATAATGCTTGTCTCAGCCTTACATGAGGTACGGATCTCAACATTTGTGGATCTATCGTACATAGTTTTACCGCACATTCACCTAAGAGATCGCATTTCGACAGCATTCGGCCTATTTTCATCCCTGTTTTTCCAAGTCCATACTTCACTCCCATACATCTGGGTCGGGACCAGGACTCCGTTGTGAACTGCTAATTTTGCCTCTTGCGACAAACATTTATTTGCCAAGGTTGATTTAAGTGCTCCGTTCACTCTGTTTCCGGCACTTACCCTCCTTTCAATATCTTTCACAGTCATTCCATCCCTAGTAAACATATTTCCCAGATACACAAATTCCTCTACTTGCTTTAGTATAACTTCATTCACAATGGTTTCACATTTGATCATACTTTCATTTCTTTCAAAAACCATCACATTCGATTTGTCGACATTCATCAGCAAATCGCTTCCCTTGGTAATAAAATTTATCTTAAATTTACTCTACATACATAGAATTATAATATACAGATGGAGCGTAAAAACTATAATTATAAAATACAGAAGGAGCGTAGAATCATATTTGAATACATCGGACTGTGTCCAAAAAACCGTTGATCCACTTTGCCCCATTTTCGCCGCGCGCATGCGTGAAGTCGTCGCGTAATGTTGCCAGATTACTACTACTACTACCATCACGCCATTTCACCGAAGGAGTAGGCAGAGAGAATGGACCGCCACACACGTCTATCCTGGCATACATTCCTAGCTTCTTCCACATTCATACATCTTGTCATGCATGCCCTTCGGTTCTGTCGGCTTTTGACATGACCAGAATTAAGGATTTGGTTTATCTGATCATGCCACGTCTTCCTTCCACGTCGTCCTCGTATCACGTTACCGTTCGTTTGCGCCATATATTCTTGTTTTACTATCTTTTGTCGTCCATTCATTCTAGATGGCCAAACCATCTCAGAGACCCTTTCTTAATCTTATTAATTATACTTGACTAGGATTTACACTCTCGACTGATTTCATCATTTGTAACCCTGCAATACATTCGTCTAAAAGATCGCATTTCAACCGCAGTCACTCGGCTTTCATCCTTTCCCTGCCAGTTCCATGTTTCACTTTCATACATAAGTGTTGCCAGATCGCGAATAATATTATCATAACACAAATGTAAGATAATTCTATTTAATAAAAGCGATTTGTTAATTTCCCTAAAATTTTATTGCACGCGTGAAAACGTTAATTTTCACAAAATAGTAAATATGCAAAGGGTCATTTAATAAGAGTAATTGAACTTTGAACTTAAAAGCGGATATTTTTATGTCATGTTAAATTATATTTGATGCCATTATGTTTCAAAGATAATGTCGGTCAAATGTCCACCACGGCGTTGTTATTAGACCTTTCGGATTACCGAAAGGTCTTATTTTCGTTAGTTATCTTATTAGATGAGCAAAGTTGCATAAAAAACGTGACTACGCAAGCAACACTTACAAAATGTCCATTTGTTTTCTTTGACAATCTGACAAATGGCAAAATATTTTAATTCTTAAGTAATGTGATTTATGAATTTGCTACTTACACATGAAAAGTGATCACATCCTGTTTCTTTTTGATCCCGGCAGTATATTTTTTACTTTAAAACGACATAACATGGCAAAGAATTCAAATCGGGAGTTGAATTCAAATGAGCGCAGTCTACAAAGGAAATAATGTTCGAAACGTAAAACTACTCATTTATGAGTAATCTAATCGCCTTCAGTTTAATGCGCGTATGCGGTTTCTGGACTATTCTTATTTCTATACTACATACATTGGCCAACCCAAACCACTACACAACAAGGAGGACTAATCTCAACTCGATTTCCTTATTCAGGATCTTTACCTGAGAGCAGTCATCGAAAACGTTAGTCCAGGGTTCTGATTTTATTTCACAGACATAACTGTATTCTTCATTTGGCTGGACCCAGAAGATTAATTAAAATGTAGGGTGTCTACAAGAGTGCCTCAAGGGTCAGTACTCGGACCACTCGTCTATCTCCTTTACA
This sequence comes from Micrasema longulum, assembly GCF_059751315.1. Taxonomy (NCBI): domain Eukaryota; kingdom Metazoa; phylum Arthropoda; class Insecta; order Trichoptera; family Brachycentridae; genus Micrasema; species Micrasema longulum. Next base: position 373,474 of record NW_028278197.1, read on the forward strand.
CTAAAGATAAAGAGAACATAATCAAAGAATGTGGATTGTGGTCTCACTGCTATGCAGATAATACACAGATTTATTTTTATTGCAAACCAGGCGAGAGAAGTGTGCTTGTCAATTTAATTGATGGATGCATCGAGAAAATAGGAAACTGGATTGGAACAGACTAACATTAAACCCATTAAAAACGAAACAACTATGGGTGGCTTCAGCCAGACGACAGAATTTGATCCAGGATACGGCCCTACCAAATGTAGAAAGTACCGCTTTACCCACCGTTAAACTACTGGGAGTTTTACTTAATTCTGACCTTTCACTTGACGCTCAAATTAGTAGAACGATAAGTTCATGCTTCTAGCAGCTGAGACAAATTAAATGCATACGCAAAAATTTGCCGGTTGATGGCACCCGTCAATTAATAATGCGTTTGTAGTGTCTAGAGTCGATTATTGTAATGGTATCTATGCAGGTCTACCAATGAACGAAATGACTCGCCTAAGATCGAGACTTATTTTCGGAATCTCTAAGTTTAGTCATACACTCCGTTGCTTCGGAAGTTGCACTGGCTGCGTTTTCCACCGATGGTCGAATACAAACCCTGTTGGCTTATGTATAAATCACTGCACAGCTCTGCTCCGGAATATCTAAGGGAACTATGCATTCCAGACGAACTAGCTGACAGGCGTCTCACGCTTAGATCAGCTACGTCTACAGCGAGAGGAAAAGTTATTATACCTCTACGCAAACAGCGCACTAAATTTAGTGCAGTCGCAGGCCCTATGGCATGTAATGCTCTCCCAGCAGATGTGCGAGGCTGTGAAAGTGAAGTGATGTTTCGGAAAAAACTTAAAACCCACTTGTTCTCTAAATCATTTGAATGAATTCGTAGCATGTGACAACAAAATAAATTACAAATTTAAAGGCTTCAATTAAATTTATTTGACTATATAATCACTATGTTAAGCGCCCCTGAGGTATTATATTGCGAAAATGGCGCTATATTAGTTATCTATAATAATAATAATAAAATAAGCAGTTGCTAACGCTAGACAAAAAATAATTTTACATTTACAACGCTAATGCTAATTACTCATCACTAGTATACTGCATACTTACAATACAAACAAAAATGTCAAGTTTTACTCGATTTCCATATTAATTAGTGATTTTAAATGCGTCAGCCAAGCCTTTTGACAAGGGTCTCTTCCATATCCACACTCCCCATTCTGTCAATCAGCCTCGCAATTATCCTTTCGGCAAGCTGTGTCCTTGCTCCATCGCGGAGTGTTGTAGAAACTGACGAAAGATGACGATGTTGAATGAAAATTATCACCCAACCGTTTTTTAAACTTTCGAAATATGTCCACAGAAATGCTTGCTGACAGCTAGTGCGGCTATTGAAAATCTTTCCTAATACGTATTGAAAGATTGAAACTTTTTGCAACAGAGAGAAAAAACAATTTTGAGAAGGAAAATAAAAGTCTAGGCATTTACGGGGCATTTATTGTGAAAGAAAACATTGCTTTTTTAAAATATTTTATTTTATTTTGAATCTTGAAGTAGGGCACACATAAATCTTTTCTTATGTGTGCTCTAGTAATAACAATGTACATATATTTCATTACTAAGTTTGACAAACAAACAAACCATCACGCTGTTTCCTCGTAGGGGTAGGCAGAGAGGATAGAACGCCGTATCACACTGTCTTTGCAGACAGACCTCGCTCTCTCTACATTTATACATCTTTTCATGCACACGCCGATTATTCCTAATCTTGACATGTCCATCTTTAAGTATTTGATGGACTTGATCGTGCCATGTTTTTCTCGGTCTTGCTCGTTTTCTGCATTTATCAACATTCGCATCGTAGATCCTTTTAGCTGTTCTTTCGCTGTTCATTCGCTCTACATGTTCAAAGCACCCCTTTCTTGATTCTGTCGATAATGCAGGTCTCAGCCTTACACAGTTCACGGATCTCGACATTTCTGCACCTATCATACATCGTTTTACCACGCATTAGCTTGAAGGATCGCATTTCGACACCATTTTACCTACTTTCATAATTATTTTTCTAATTCCATACTTCGCTTTCACACATTAGAGTTGGCACTAGAACTCTATTGTGAACTGCTAGTTTTGCCTCCTGCGATAAACATTTGTTTGTCAAAGAAGATTTCAGTGCACCGATCACCCTGTTCTCGGCACTCACCCTCCTTTCAATATCTTTCTCAGTATTTCCATCCCTAGTAAACATACTTCCCAGATACTCAAATTCTTCTTCCTAATTCAGAATATCTCCGTTCACACTTAACTTACATTTAGTTATATTTTCATCCCTTTCAAAAACCATCGCTTTCGATTTATCAACATTCATAAGCAAATCGCTTTTCTTGCATACATGGTAGACTTTTGTTATCAAGAATTGCAGTTCTTTTTTGTTGCTAGCAAGAAGCACGGCATCATCCGCATAAAAAAAACATTTCACCTATCATACAACGTTTTACCACACATTCGCCTGAGGGATCGCTTTCCGACAGCACATAACCTACTTTCATAATTATTTTCCTCGCGTATTTATGAACCCTTTTTTAATCATTGTTTTTTTTTCTTGGTTAATGTTTATTCCCATATCATAATATTTTTTTACTGCCTTATATAAAATACAATATTGTGACTTTGCCTTTTTTCTAAATGGGAGTCTGATTTTTATCTTTTCTCTGGTACTGTGATCATGATCATGTTGGCTTTAATATTTTTTTCAAAAACTCTGTATTTTTTAGAATTCATAATATTATGCACACAAATCATAGTATTAGAAATTATTATTTGCTTAAAGTGCTTTTAATTTTTTTAACATCTAATTTACATTGTTTTTTTAAAAATAATTCTTAAAACTCTGTTTTGCAATTTGGTTAGTTTGTTTGATTTTTTCGGTTTGATAAAAGTAATATGCTGCTACAGTAGTTTTTTTTTTAAATATTTTTTTTATTTATAAATTTCATAAACGGTACTTTTTTTAAAAAATTCTATACAAATCTACTTTTAAACATCTAAAAAAACTGTAACTCTCCTTAAAAAGAGACTAACTCTTGTGCTTGGAGAGTGACATACACTGTTGTAGTTGTTTATTTATAAAAGTTTATATAATTTTGAATATACGAGTACATGAGAAAAAAAAACAAAAACATCAGAGTTTTACTAGAGCTGGCTGGCTGTTTTCTGTTAAAATCACTAAATCTTGTCATACAATATGCGATAAAATTCTTTTTTTAATAATACAAAAATGAATCCATGCATTATTTATCATTTGTCAAGGTAAAAACAATCCAACTGTTGTGTAGATTCAATTATTCACTCTTTTCACAAAAGTGCAATTATCTCAGTTTCACTTTTCCAGGGGTTTCTGCTTTCTATATAACTACGTTTAATTGTAATGGCATTTAACTTTAATTTTAAAAGTTACATTTTGTGAAAAGTTAAATTAATGTAATTTCTTTTATGTTCCTTCGGTGAATCTCCCCTAAATTCTTATGTTAATATTACCTTACATTTGCAAAAAACGACCCCTAATTTTTTAAAAGATTATTATTATAATATCAATTCGTCTCGCCTCCGACCCCAATATTTTAAAAAGGTGTTTTTTCGACATAATTTTTTGTTCCCTAATCACAAACATAGGCTAATCTTTCACACTTGTTGCCCATATTCAGAAAAGGAGTCTCCCTATTTTTTGGGATGTTTTTTGCCCATTTGTTTGCCGACAAAAAATGCCTTTATTCAATTTGATTCCCATGTTATTTTCTAACTTGCGATATTGCTTTTTGTATCTTATTTGTAGTTGTCATTAAGAATAGATTGTATTGATATAACGCATTCTTGTATTAATAAAATCCAGAAGTAGGTGTTACAATGAGGCGGAAAAATATACCGACACTAGTCAAGATTATAAACTTTTATTTTTCATTAATCTATTACATCAATGCTGGTCCTTTTACAAATATTTTACGGTTGAAAAAATACAAAAATTAATTATGAAAGTTATTTTGAAAAAACCGTCTACTTTTCCCACTGTTCAATTATTTAAAAAAATAAGGTTTTAGATATAAAATTGCTACATAAAAAGAATTGTTTGCTTCAAATACATAAAGATAAAATAAATAGTAGTATTTCTAGGTCTCAAAACCGAAGTACGCGACCTAGAACAGGTGGTAATATCTTAATTCCTAAATTAAAAACAACTACTGCACAACATCATTATACTTACAGAGGAATATTTTTATTTAATGAAATGAACAAAGATAATAAAAAGTACAGTCAGGAATACAATATATTTAAGAAAGAAGTAAAAAATTACATCTATAATTCTTCTTTATGTAACACTGATTAAAAACATCGTTAATATCTTTTTTATTAATTTATTTATGTTATTCTAAAAATATTATTGATTAAAATAAAATAATCTATTGTAAAACGTCACTGTAAATGTAAATATATGTATTTGATTAATGTAAAAAATTGTATTTAGTTGTAATTATTGTATTTTTATTTGTTATTAATAAATAAAAAAATAAAAAATAAATATTTATATAAGTTTTTGTCGTTGACTATTATAAAACATAAAATGCCGCCATCCCGAGATAATTGGGTCCAAAGTTTTAATTGATTCCTGCAAATCAGAGCAACTAAAATTGCTAAAGTGCATTAACCCTTTAAAAAAAATTAAGGAAAAAAAAAACATAAGAATTAAAAATAAGATAAACTAAAAAAATCAATCAAAAGAAACGAAATATTATTAGATATTTGTATACAACCACTTACTGACTTTTCTATGTCTACCGGTTACAAGACGTACCCGTTTCTTCGTCAGGACACCAATTAAACCAGCGGTCGCCGACCCAATGGCGTGGAATGCTCTCCCAGCGGAAGTGCGGAACTGTGAGCTTGAATCTTAAAACCCACTTGTTCTCTAAATCATTTGAATAAATCCGTAGCATGTGATAACAAAAACTCGGGTTGTGGTCCTGTAGCTAGTGTCTCGGACTCATGGATCAAAGGTCCGTGGCTCGAACCCCACTCTACCCCAACTTGATTCCCATTTTATAATACTCTAATTTCTAATAACTCGTTGAAATTGGCCCTCAAAATTAAATATTTGGGTAAATCATAAGACTGCAAATATTTATATTAAAAGAAAATAAAATGTTTTGCTTAAATCACAAATTCAAAAAGTTTAAAATAAATTTATTGGTATGTTATCACTTTGTAAAGAGCCTTTGAAGAATTATATTACGAAAATGGCGCCATATAAGTTATCCATAATAATAATAACAATAATAATAACATACTAAACCCACTATCCACCTTTAGCATAGTTGTTGCACAAAAATATAAAACCAACACGACATGCGTTTAAACAAGCAACCCTTACATGCACTGATTTTGTTATGAAAATATTTTATGTTGTGGGAGAAATAGTTGAAAAAAGAGGGATGAGATGAAGAGAGGTGCGAGAATTTAATAGGTATAGGTTGTCCATTATAATGGAAAATCGTGTGAATGGCTATATTGAAAGGTTGTTTGATTATTGGTCAAAGGAACATTATTTTTTAAAGCTTTCTTAATGTGAAATATTTCCAAATGATTTATTTTTATCCCTTTATTATTTATAAATAAGATTTTAACTCCTGCGCCTTTATTAAAGTCATGATTAAAATTTATTAGGTGATTTGCGAATTTAGAGAAATTGTTATTGTGAAGACACCTCATATGTTCTTTAACATGAATATAAAAATTTCTTTATATTCTTTCAATGCAAACTGAAGAACAAGAATTCCATTTCAATTGGTAAACACCTTAATTATTTAAAAAAATATTTTTGTGTTTATTATTAAGCAATAATTTATCAATATTTTTTTTGTATTTGTATTTCAAAAAAAAATTAAACCACCCAGTAATCGGCAAACAGCGGCTCGCGAGCCGCATGCGTCTAAGCGGCTAATGCGGAAAGTAAAATTTGTATTACTATGCTGGATGTTAATACAAAAAATATTTATCCTTAAGCGAAGAATAAACGTCCGCTACTTCAGCAACACATGTTATATATAAAAAAGAGCACGAAGATAGAACTCATTACAAGGAAGACAGAGACGCTGTTTTGCGGCGGGTGTTGTGTAAAACAGATTCAGTTTTCAGTCGGTTGATGACAGTGATAGAAAAGAAACTCATATTACGCACGCGCGTAATATGAGCGGCGTATTTATGGTTTTTAATTTATTTTGATATAACAGGGGTAAATTATATATTTATTTGCATAAATCATAGAAAAGAAACCATTAAAGAGTATATTTCCATGTTTTTATTTTAATATCTGAAATTTAGCATAGTCTTTTAAAGGAAAGTGATGAATCATAAATTGGTCAAAATAATTGTTTAAAAGATAAGTGAAGCGACATGACAACACGACATTATATGCACTTTTCGTACATTTGTTCGCCTTCCTAAATTCGCAATCCTGAATGTACACCTTATATGAGTAATAGTTTAAAATGAACTTTCATTTACGATTTGAACTTCCGATTTTGCCGATTGCTTCCTAATACTGTTTACGCATCTTAATTAAGGGCGCAGTCATAAAATCTATTGTTCCCTAATGTTTTGTAGACAAATATTGTGTTTTCACACTCTTGACAGGGGAAAGCGTAATGAGAGACCAATTTTTAATGGTGTTTTGGAATTTTAAAGGTATTTATGACTAAACTAATCACCTGCATGACTTCACACTGAACTTGAGTCACCCTGAATATGGCGTAATAAAATAATATACATGTCTTCACACTTTCAAATGAATTCATTTTAGGCATTACAAATTTAATGATTATGATAAAATTATAAGTAAACTTTTCAATGAAACTTCTTGGTTTAGTTTTACTTTTTACTATTTTGACCAACGAGCGCTTTCGCCTAAGTGGGCATCTTCAAGACTGGTGAATTGTATACAACATTTACAGTTTTTATACTATTCTTAGCATATTTTGGAGATAAGATCAAATAAGTATTTTAATAGGGGACAGAGTTAAAATACTTATTTGATCTTATCTCCGAAATACTATGGAGTTTTATCAAGAAATATCAACAAAAAACATCAATATTATTACAAATTTAAATATGTTTAGCTTTAAAACCATGCTATTTTTTTTAATCAGTCATTCGTCTCCGATATTATTAAAATAAACAAACCATCACGCCATTTCCCCGTAAGGGTAGGCAGAGAGGATAAAATTTTTCTCATGCACGCGCGCCGATTATTCCGACTTTTAACAAGTCCATCTTCAAGTAATTGTTAGATTTGGTCATGTCATGTCTTCCTCTATTTCTGCATCCAGCAACATTTGCATTGAAAATGTTTTTAGCCGTTTTTTCGCTGTCCATTCGCTCTAGATGTCCAAACCAACGCATAGCTCCTTTCTTGATTTTGTCGATAATGCTTATCTAGGCCTTATATAATGTACGGATCTCGACATTTGTGCATCTATCGTACATAGTTTCACCACACATTCGCCTGAGAGATCGTATTTCAACAGCATTCAGCCTACTTTCATCCCTGTTTATCCAATGTAAGCAATGTCCCAGAACTGCCTTATATACAAGGGAATACAATTATTTGAGGAAATGCCAGAAAGCATAAAAAATTAAATAAATGTAAATATATTTAGGTAAAATTAAATGTAAAAAGTATGTATGTGAAAAATATTATTAACATATTACAACAGAGATGAGGAAGATTTTAGAGAAGGTAGAAGTAGAAGTCCAGGCATCTACAGGGCTTATGACCTGTTAATGGCTGGTTTAAGTGGCCACTTTACACACTGTGTAACATTCACCATTCTGCCTATATTTGAACGTCATTCATTATTTACACTATATATTACCTAATATTTTTCAACAATATTTTGAGTTTGTCTAAATTTGTGTAGACAAGGACTGGATTCAACTCCCCGGGGAGCTATATATATTAACACATTACAACAGAGATGAAGAACATTTAAGAGAAGGTGATATAGAATTCTAGGCATCTACAGGGCTTATGACCTGTCAATGGCTGCTTTAAGTTGCCACTTTACACACTGAGTAACATTCACCTTTCTGCGCATATTCGAAGATCTATATTTCTTCTTCTTCTTTCAATGGATATTCAAATATGATTCTACGCTCCTTCTGGACTATTCTTAATTCTATGGGTTCAAGTATATTTTTATATTTTGTGACACTTGATTTTTATTATTCTTATATATTTTTTTCTTATCTATATTTTACGTAGGTGCGTATTATATGTTTGTTTTTATTTTAAACCAACGCCAACGTACGCGTATTGTCATACCTACCTTGTATATTGTTGACAATACGTCGTACGCACTGCATTTTGTTGTAACCAACTGTAATATATGGGACTCGTTGCACATTATTCATTCAGTATGTACCAATTAAATTATAAATTAAAATTCTTAATTCAGTACAAAATTTAAAAATATAGATAGCACAAACATCACTCTGTCAGATTTAAAATTAACACTAAAAATGCATTATGTAACTTAGTAGACATTATAATAAAAATATGTACGTCTCCCTTCCCCTCCTTATCCTCTCTTCAAGCATTCATTCAGCATATTTTGTTCATTAACGCCCAAAAAGCATTTACAAAAAATAAAAATAAAATACATTCTAACACATTAAATAATAAACACAGAATATACAGAAAAAATATGTGAAATTAGTTAGAAAGGATATAATAAAAAGTTTTACAAAGTAAAAAATAAACAATAATAACAAAGGGATGCAAGAAAAAACAGTAAGCATATAAACAAAAAATGAATGAAATAAATTCTGTAAAGCAAACACAGTAAATGAAGTGTTAAGGTAAGCAAGAAAGACAAATTTAAGTTAAATTAATAAACAAGCAAGCATATATTATCGCGAAAAAAGAAGAAATAAAAATATGTTTATATGAAATGCGTATTTGCCAATACTTCAATGCAATTTGATATAATAGTAAAAATCAAATATAAGGTAATAAAAATAAACAAGTAAGTATTTTTTTCATTTATGGAATTGAATTGTCAATAATAGTTTGACGAGCAGCTACTAATAAACTTGATATTGTGGACTTATAAGATGGTAAAGAATTGGACAGAAGGTCTGCAGCCGTTCCATACGTGTACCTAACCTATGCAGTCTCGGTATCAATTAATTGTTTTGTTGGTTGGAAGAAGTACTCGAGCAATGAAACTATAAAGTACTCATAGGAGTGAACACTAGTGTTGACAGCAGGTACTCTATAATTAATCAATTCAAGTATTTTTGGTACGTCAAAAAGAGAGTTTACAATTTTATACAGTACAATGAGATCATTAATAGTTCTTCTTTCAGAAAGTTATACTCTTATGTCCCCCTATTAAAGATATGTCGGCCCATAAAGTGTGCATTCAAATTAAAAATCAAAGTAGGGTCAAAGCACCAGTAAATGACCACCCCCCAGTAAATGACCATCTTTATATATATAATTCTTCTGTACGTGTGATGTCACCGTACTCCTCCTAAACGGCTTAACCGATTTGCGTGCGGTTTTCAGAGAAATATAGATCTTTGCGCTGTGCGTGTTCGAAGATATTAAAATCTTTCATCGAATATGTAAAAAAAGAAGTTAGGAGCATTAATGTTTTATTCAGCAATCTACCAGGGTTACATTCGAGGAGAATGCATTTGCAAAAAAAATAAAAGATGTTGTTTTTTGTGTATAAAAAAAGTTTGTATTTTAATGTTTACAAACAGCGTTTGTTTTTTGTGGATCTCCTTTCCTTAAATTCCTTATAATTTCTACCCATTTTTTTAATAGAATTTTTGGTAACACTAAAATAATATTAAATTAAATGCATTAAAAAAAATCGTATTCCTACATAAGTACACCCCTGCGTTGGTGAGACGAACAGAGTTTGACGTTTACAAAAAAATGCCATATTTGAAAAAATATGTATTTTATGTTTTGGAATTCAACAATAAACAAGTACCTAGATACCTACTTAAAATTATTATTTAAATATTAACAATCTTTCGCTTTGGAATTTAATCACAAACAAGTACCTAGGTACCTACTTATTAATAAAAAGTCAATTTCCAAGCTTATATTAAGAAAGCCATCGTTCGGACAAGACAACGTCTGTCCGCTGGTTGATTAATAAAACACAATATTATGAGAATTGCTACATGTGTCCAGTCAAAAAACTTTTAACACTAGACACCATGACAAAAGCAGTAGGCGGACACATCTTTTGGTAAGAAACAAATCTATCAGTTTTGAACTGTGAGTTGTCAAAATGTAATAATGCGTCTTCCCGTTATTGTTCGGAGATTGATAGTGTTTAAAGGTGCGGTAAGTGTTTTATTTGATGCTATTTCTTATGCAATTATTTGAATATATCCATATTCTAATGTATCAGGGTGTTTTATAATGTTATGATGTAACTAAATCTGAGTATTATTTTTACTGGGGTAGTAGTGGTCATTCACTGGTAATTCTGCAATTTTTTTAGAGTAATATTAATCACAACTATAGTACTCGTATTTCAATAAAAAAGTAAAAGCAATTGTTTTCTTTTATTTTGTACGCTTAAATAATGAAATATATACCTTTAATGTGGATTTCACTACAAGTTGAACCTTAAACGGTCATTCATTGGTGCTTTGACCCTATTGCATTCTTATGATTTCAAATATTTCGATTTTGGGGCTATTTTCAACTCGTAAATAACTCTCAATTAGAAAATGAGAATCAAGTTGGGGTAGAGTGGCGCTCGAAACTCGGACATCTGATCCGTGAGTCCGCAACACGAGCCACGGGATTTCAACTTGATTCAATTAACAAGTCCGTTAGGTATACGAAAGCACTGTAATTCTTAAATACGAAAAAAAAAGATGTAGAAATACTTTGTAATTTTTGTTCAAATGCTAAAATGTATGGTGTTTTATTTTGAAGTTTTTTGGTACAAATATTTGCTCAATTTTAATCACTTACTGTGATATGCAATCATAAAGTAATAAAGTAAATCAAAAAGTTGACAAACAACAATAAATTGGTTCCTTTTTAGATATCTGTAAGATGTTTGTTCAATTGTATAAATAAATACTTCCTTCTTATTTCATGTAACGAAGTTTTAAAATGTATATATTTAAAAATACATATTTTTATAAACCAAAATTATTAATTCAACAGTTGTATATTATTTTTAATTGAGAAAATATACTAAATAATAATTATGTCATTGCTAGTTTTTTTAATTAACTAACTAACTAACTAACTAACCATCACGCCATTTCCCCGGAGCGGTAGGCAGAGAGGATAGAACGCCACACCACTCTGTCCTGGCACACTTCCTTTGCTTCCTTCACATTCATACATCTTCTCATGCACGCACGTCGATTATTCCGACTTTTCACATGACCACTTTCAAGAATTTGTTGTACTTGGTCATGCCATGTCTTTCTCGGCCTTCCTCGACTTCTACAACCAGACTCATTCGCATCATAAATCTTTTTAGCCGTTCTTTCATCATTCATTCGCTCCACATGACCGAACCATCGCAAAAGACCTTTCTTAATTTTGTCGATAATGCTTAACTCAGCCTTGCATTCTACTCTAATAGTTAGTTCTTTTAATAAGTTACTTTTAATTACGTTTTTAATATTCATTTTTAACTTTTTACCTATGTATTTTACAGGGTGTTCACTAAACCCTTTCATATCCGAAACTACGATGATCAGTATGAGCAAAAGACAAATTGGCAGATTAAAATAATTTTTTGGAACAAATAAAATTTAAAAAAATTAAATATAAAAAAAAACAAATGGTTGCTTACTTCTGCAGGGGAGAAACAATTGGGGAGGGGGAGTCTGATACACTGAAAACCGAGCTCCCCTCACTTCTCCACTTCAGAAGTAAGCAAACATTTGTTTTTTTTAACATAAAAACAAAGTAAAAAATTTCTTAGTTTTAAATATTTTTTTAAATATGCTAATATGTATTTTTGTCCATACTGATCATCGTGGTTTCGGATGTGACAGGGTTTAATGAACACCCTGTATAATAAATATTTAACATTTTTTAATTCAAGATAAATTTATAATTTGTATTATTATTGATTGTTGTGTTTGGTATTGTAATTTCGAATATGAAGTTAAGACAATCTTTGATTGTGTCCAAATGCTTGCAGACTGGCTGGATTTCCTCCCTAGGGAGTTGTTCGTATTTAAATTTATTTCAACAGAGAGGGAAAAAGTTTTTGAGAAGGGAATATGGAAGTCCAGGCATTTACAGGGCCTTTGACCTGTCATCGGCTGGTTTAAGTGGCCACTTTACACATTGTGTAACATTGTTGAATTACTACCTGGTAAAAGAAGAAGTAAAAAAATTGGAAACTTGTTTCCAGGCGTTGCCTAGTAGGTGATTTGGTTCAGCCGGATGAATCTCACCCACGTGATAAAGGTTTCAGCTCTTTTACATCACAAAAGTCAACAGATGGAAGAGTTGAGGAAATGTGGATGTTCAAACATGGGCAGAATGGTGAATGTTACACAGTGTGTAAAGTGGCCACTTAAACCAGCCGATGAAGTTAAGAATTTTCACATTTAATTATTTTTTTTTGTGTTAAATATTTTCACTCACCACAGATTATTACCACAAGAGCTAAAATGTACTCGAGCAATAAAAACGTTTTTTTTTTATGTTGAAATAAATAAATACATGTTTAGTTCTCTTACGGAGTACGGATTATAATATAATATATGTAAAGATTATGAACAAATATATAATCTGTTTCATAATGTTTTACCCGGTTATGCCTGAGAAGGATTCAAATTAAATTATCTTTCGTTATTGAAAATATTGTCAGAGAAAAATTCGGCTTGAAAAGAGCACGGTTGATTTAGAAATAGCTATATGTTGAACGTGTTTCACGTCGTTACGACTTTTCGTTACAAATGTTATGGCTATGAATTATGAACAAATTTGTTGTGAAATAATAAAGGAGAATACATTATTTACTTTCTTTCTTTTGTGTCCACTCGTTCTCTATATTTGGAAAAAATGGACACAACTTATGTTAAAACCCAATATATTAGCTATAAAACATTCTGAGTAATCCGGTAAACATTAAATTTACATAAACTATTAACAAATATTTATATTGTGTTTTATTGATGAAAAAACATTGATAAGCATTTTAATTATACAAATCGATTTGTCTAATGCACAAAATAAACAAATAATACATATTCACAGGAATATATTTTATACAGCATGTTTCTGTTTGATTCGGTGTCCAGACGAAGGGAGAATACAGTTTTAAGTGAGAAATAGAACAAGGGGGCAATTAAAATCGTAAGCTAATAGTCATTTTCGGCCGTCTATAAAATAAAATCGTTATTTATACATGAAAATGTATATATTTGTACAAAAAAATTATGTATTTATCGGTAACCTGTAATTGAGCATGTTTAGAAAAAATGTAAATCCGTATTCTATTTTTCACACAAAAGACTTAATTTTCTGAACCGGCGAAACCAAATCACCTACTAGGCAACGCCTGGATAAATCTTACCCACATGATAAAGGTTTCAGTTCCTTAACTCGACAAAAGCCGAAAGATGGAAGAGTTGAGGAACTATGGGTGTTTAAACATGGTCAGATTGGTGAATGTTACACAATGTGCAAAGTGGCCACTTAAACCAGCCAATGACAGGCCTTGTAAATGCTTAGATTTTTATATTGCCATCTTATCAAAACAGTATTTACTTTCCACAGTAAAATTGGTCGCAGAGAGTATGAGTGGTTGATGGTGGCTATTAAGTGGCTAACATATTATATTCTTATTTGAAATGCAATTTTTTTTTTCATAAATTTCATAAAAAGTACATGTTTTTGTAAAATTCTAAACATGTCTACTTTTACACATCTAGTAAATGTTATCACTGTAACTCTCCAAAAAAAGAGACTAACTCTTGTGCTTGGAGAGTGACTTACACTGTTTTAGTTGTTTATTTATAAGAGTTTATATAATTTAAAATACGAGTACATGAAAAAGAAAAAGAAAAACATAGGATATATAAAGAAAAAACATAAAACAATAATACATTCGTACTAATTAAAATTTAACGCTGTTTTTACACAGAATTTAAAAAAAATCTTTAGATTATCTTTAAATTTATTTATTGATATATTATTTTTAATAGTTTTTAGTTCATTGGGAAGATTATTATAATTTTTTACACCTTTGAAGACAAAGTTATTTTAACCATGACTTGTATGGAATTCAGGAATTTAAATATTATTTTGGTATCTGAGTGACTTATTTATCTCAAATTTTTTGATTTTTTCTTTTAAATTAAATATTTTTATTTTTTTAATAATTGAATTTTGAAATTCGAATGACTTTTTACTCCGTTTTTCACTATGTTTGCTATGTCTTCACTCCCCTTTTCTAAAAATATTATTTTCATTTTTTTTATTATAATTTATTGATTCCTGTTTTTATATTTTGATTGTCTTAGAACGGGGTAATAACCCTACTTTTTAAGCCAAAGCAACTTTGTATAAAAGTATAATTCCTCAAAGTCGAATGTTTTATCACAAAATTTTAAAAGTCAACAAACACTTTTGTTCCAATTGTACCAGCCGCTTTAGTTTGTTTTAGATCAAAATTATTTTTCTACTGTGACGTGGATACGTTTGCTATGTTTGATTTAGCTAAGAATATTTACATACTTATAACAGAGCAGATAATATTTTGTAATTAGTGAGTTTTATGTTATTTGTATTTTATGATATAAAGTATAGACAAAAGAACCCAGCTTTCGATCAACGTTCAAATTAATAAGAAATAACGATAATAAAGACGAACGATAGATGAGACGAGTATATGTACAAATACTTACATCATAGAATTAAGAATAGTCCAGAAGGAGCCTAGAATCATATTTGAATAAATCGGACTGTGTCCAATAATTCCCCCACTTAGACACACTTTCGCCACGCGCATACTTAAAGTCACCGGGTATGATTGCCAGATCGCGAAGAATATAACTATAACACAAATGTAAGGCAAAAAAAGCAATCTGTTAATTTCTCTAAAATTTTATTGTGCACGCGGAAACATTGATTGACACAACTGAGTAGATAAGTAAAGGGTCATTTAATAAGAGTAATTGAATTACTGAACTTTGAACTTAAAATATAAAACAAATTTTATTTGACATGAAACGGATATTTTTATATCATGTTAAATAATATCTGATGTTTTGAAGATAATGTCGGTCGAACGTCCACCACAGAGTTGTTTTATTCGAGATTCAATTTTCATTAATTCTCTCATTAGATGAGCAATGAAGGGTAAAAAAATTTACTACCCTGGCAACACTAATGAAATTTCCATTTTGTTTCTTCGATAATCTGACAGATGGAAAAATAATTGAATTTTTATGTTATGCATTTCTTATATACACATTCATTAGCTAATTACACATGAAATGTGATTGCATCCCGTTTCTTTAAGATCCTGGCAGTATTTCTTCACTTTAGGACACAACACGGCATAGTTGAATTCGTACTGAGCGACGTCTACAAGGAAACTAATGGGTTAAAACGTAAACCTACTCATTTATGAGTAGTTGGGTCGCCTTCTGTTTGATTGAGCGTATGCGGTTTCTAGACTATTCTTAATTCTATGACTTACATACTCTTGTACCTATTCGGTCTTTTAATACCTACCTTTAATTTTCAACGAGAGAATGAAAACCTTAGATTTGAAAAAGAGAAATTTGAACCAATGACGATGGACTAATTTGTGTAGGCCTCTTTAATTTTAAATTTTTTTTTGGGGACTTGAATAAGTTTTCCTTGTTTTTTCGTGAAAATCAATGCTTTTAAAAAATATATGTAGTAAAGAACATGTCATTGAAAGTATATTCTTCCGTTTTTCTGGCGGCATACGAATACCATCTCGAAAGAACGACTCATCCTTTGAGTTTGTCTACGAATAGAGCCATTAGAGGCATCTTCATAATAATGAAAGTTTTACTCGGGCCATGAGTCATCGATCGGAACAAGTGGCAATCGGAAGGAGCAAAAGAGCGGGGGGGGGGGTAGGACTTCAATTTTGAGCGTTTACAAGTACGTTTTGACTGACCTCGCAACATGTGGGCGAGCTTTGTCAAGCTGTTAAATTACTTTTCTGTGTCTCTCCTCGTATTGCGGCCATTAATACCCGGCTCAAATTCATCAATTGTAGTCGATAGCGATCTCCCGTGATGGTTTCGTTGGGTTTAAGGAGCTCGTAATACACTACACCCAGCTAATCATGGTGCAGTGCAAAGATGATGATGTTTGGTGATGTTTTGAGTTCTGACGGAGCTTAGTCGCCGTAAATTTCTACAACAATTTAATGCTTCAGCTGCAGATTTTTCTTGGAAAAAGTAATGCAGTAAAATTCCAAGCAAATAATATTTTTTTGGCACGTAATTGGGCATTTAGGTGGGCCGATATTTTTTTTCCGAACTTTGAAATAAAAGGGGTCTAAAAAGTTGCCTTTTGGATTACTCAAAATGCAAAAAAAAAATATAAAAATATTCGATACTACTTTTGCCCTTTAACCAAAGCTTGAAGTTTTCGAAAAAGTCATTTTTTTGCGCTAAACCGGCTGTCATTTCGTATTTAAGCAACAAAATCAGTCCAACTAAATTTTATAATGTGCATCAAAACCTTACTTAATAAGTATCTAAGAGCGTGAGTTGCACATTGTTTTGTATTGAATGGGTAGCGTTGTTTTATTGACCCATTGTTTTCGTCGGCTAATAAGCCAGACGCTCAACGGAATCAGTTCCGCGGATTGTAAACTTTTTGCGTTTCGGTAGTTTTAAAACGTGTTTGAATTTGTAATGTCGTTAAGTTATATCTTTACTAACAAAAAAATAATTTTATCAATATAGATAATTAACAAAATGTTCAGACAGTGATAAAATTCAAACCTCAGTTGAGGGCTTAAAGTAGTATGGAATATTTTTTTCAATAATTGTTACATTCAATGTGATCCAAAATGTAACTTTTCAGACTAGTTTCACTTTGATGTCCAAAAAATAATAACCTTCATACATCATCGGCGCACTCAATTGGACAAGTTTAACGCTATTCAAAAATATGTTGTTTACACTTCGGCGGAATAACATATCCGCATTTCATGTCTGATGGTGGACTTCACGGTGAAGTTAGCTGCAGTATTGCTTGATGAAAAGGTTAAGATAACAAAATTTGTTGGGAAAAAGCGAGAACTTATTAAAGTTCCTATTATTTATTTTGGGAAAATATCCGTCAAATGAATACAGAATACGTTTTTTTAAACATGCACAATAGTAATATTAAGTTTTAAAAATGTTTATTAATTAATTTAAGCAATTGTTCAGTCCATTTAACAATGGCAAACACATTTCCTTATGACACATACATGTAAATAGAGTGGTCCGATGATGTAAGAGGTTTTTTTTTTTTTAGACATCAGAGTGAAAGGGGTCTAAAAAGTTGCATTTTAAATCACATTGAACGTAAAAATTATTAAAAAAAATATTCCATACTACTTTTGGCTCTCAACCGAGGTTTGAAGTTTATCACTGTCTGAACATTTTGTTGATTATCTATATTGATAAAATTATTTTTTGTCAGTAAATATATAACTTAATTACATTACCAATTTGAACACGTTTTAAAACTACTGAAATGAAAAAAGTTTACACTCCGCGGAACTGATTCCGTCGAGCGCCTGACTAATATTGACGAAAACAATGGCCCATTAAAACAATGCTACCCATTTATTACCAAACAAAGTGCAACTCACGCCCTTAGATGCTTATTTAATAAGATTTAATGCACATTATAAAATTTAATTGGACTGATTTACTTACTCAAATTCGAAATGACAGCCGGCTTAGAGCAAAAAATCGACTTTTTCGAAAACTTCAAGCTCTGGTTGAAGGCCAAAAGTAGTATCGAATATTTTTTTAAATATTTTTTGCATTCTGAGTAATCCCAAAAGCATCTTTTTAGACCCCTTTCATTTCTAAATTCGGAAAAAAAATATCGGCCCACCGTAATGTACAATTGAAATAAAATACATCTAAAGAAAATTAAAGCTAGGACAAAAATGAAATAATAATTACTACTTCAAGACAAGATCTGGTCTATCTTAGTGATTTTTTAAATCTAGAAAGACTAACATAAAAAAATCCACATCTTGTCTCGAGTTTACAATGCCACAGAATCGGGACATAAGTGCATGCAAGCCATAGTTTTTGCTTTGCTGATCGAGGAACAGCACATTATTATTTCAAAACCGGCGGGTCGGAACATTAAATGCCACTTCTATCAGTAGATCAATACCGATGGTGTATCAATTAAGCCTTTTAGTAAATTAAATATAAATATGTAGTCAATGAGAAACAGAGATTTCTATAGGTTAAACACTAGAAATAAAAATATGCTAGTTGTGCCCACTACTAGACTGCAAAAAATTAATAATTCTTTTGCCTCATACTTTATACGATTTTACAATAAATTGAAATTCAGGCTTTGCCAACAAATTTTTAAAGATTTTGTCAAACACAGGCTATTTAGATGTCGACTATAGAGTCGACGTTTATTTGCAGGACACAAGACAGCTTGTCATTAGATTCGTGTTAATTGATTTTAGTTTGTTGATTTAAATTGTGTTCTTGATTCAAAATTATTCGTTTGAAAGGTTTAATTTATTAATTTTATTGAATTATATTTTATAGTTATAATTTTATTGACGATTATAAGAGATTCGATGAATCATATATAAATAATAATATGTGATATAATGTTATTTTTGTGTTATTGATTCAATGATGAATACAGTGATTTTAAAGGTTTTTTTGAACTACAGTATTCCATTGTTCCGGACTGACACCTGATGCGTTGGACTCATCACCTCACCTTCAGGTAAGAAATTATAGAACTAAGCTGCATTTTGTTGACCTATGCAATGCCCCATGAACCACGGGGTGCAGAAAGGGGGTGACAATCATGGCAATGACAGTTGTAAGTCTTTAAACTTAGGATTTTACCAGTTGACCACAAAACAATAATTGAGAAAGTGATTTTCACAATCATTAACGATTACCCAATATATATTTATTGCAATGAGTAATGACCGATAACAAATAATTCTTTGAATCTATCAAAATTTTAACTTTTACAATTTGAAAGTGACAATGACGTGTTTTGGGTAGGGAATTACGAAACTGAAATAACATTATTAATATTATGTTTGTTCAAAGGTAGAAAAATTTAACCCTTTATACGTAAATAAAATAGATTATTCTGGGGTTAATTTCGATAATAAAATTACATCAAATATATCTAAGTACCTTATAGGATTTGATGGATCATCTTACTTGGCATTTGAGTGGTATTTTTGTGACTAAATTTACAATAATTAATACTTAGAAATTTTCTAAAGCAAATTTCATAGTGTTTAAATAATTTATTAATAACTTTGATTATTTTAAAACAATTTATTTTGAGAAAAACACAATGATTTATTTTTTTAATGCAACTGGTCCTTCAAAAATGACTTTTTTATTATGTAACATTCCTGCATACCGAAATTTAAGTTATTTTTTTAATGTAAACGTTTTGAAATGGAAATTCGCATTATTTTAAAGACATTTTTAATAATAATAAATTAATTTTTAAAATAAATTTAATAATATATACATATTACGAAATTATTATTGTTTTTAATAAATACTAGAAAATACGACCCCTCGGGTCTCATTTAATTACCCCTCTGAGCCTTAATTAATCGTTTAATCGGGACTTGATTCAATTAAATCCTGGACATATAATAATTTCGGCCGTTCTGGCCTCACAATATTTTTTCTGTTTGCAGCTCTCAAAATGTAACAAATATGTGTTTTTCATTCAACATATTTATTGCTACTAGATCTACAAAAAATATTTATCTATCTGAAATATTTATCTATCTAAATGTCTACACAAAAAGTTAGGATAGTGAGAGATCGAAATGTAAAAAAGAAGCGAATTGGGTTGTGGTCTCGTAGCTAGTGTTACAGATTTAAGGATTAGAGAACCAAGGTTCGAACCCCACCCTACCACAATTTGATTTCTATTTTATAATAGTGTGTTATTTAACTCGTTGAAAATGGGCACCAAAATAGAAGTGTTTGAATAAATTAAAATAACGCTAGTATTTCTTTTACAAAAAAATGTGTCATTCAAAATTATGCCACCAAAACCACAGAAAATATTCAGTTTGTTTGAGAAATTGCGAAAACAAAAATCTAATTTCATTCCGATTTGTCACTCCAAAACTAAATAATGACGAACTGAAGAATAATATGACTAACCAGTAAAAAAGGTAAAAACATCTAATTCGTAAATCTTAACGACTTTTGATTTTTTCTACTTCATAATTGTATATTATTATCCTTGATCTTATAATAGTCAATTCCCAGAGCAGAAAGTAAGTCGCGGTGCAAGCAAATAAATAAAATAACTTGCATATATCATACAGAAATGGACCTTTTGAATACGTGTCACCATTCATTATATACAACAGGACCTCCGTTGAATACTATAATTATTATTAAAAAGATGTGAAATTTATGTGACGGAAGATTGAGGGTTAGCGAAAAATACGCCCGAGGGGCGGTAATTACAAAATAATCAACATTCCCACAAGCAAATATTTTCTAGTGACGAATAATAAATTAAAAATGTGAAAACAGATTTTATCTACTTAATTACACCTGACACTTACCTGTATAGTGCTACAGGTAAATAATGACAAATCACCAATATGACCAAATCATGAAAATTTATAAAAATCTACAGTTGAATGACGTGTTTATCGTCAATTCAAATTTCCCATAAATATATACTGGAACCTCATTTTACACGGTTTTGAAATAACAATGTAAAAAATTAAATTTTGCATTTAATAAAAACATTTATTTAACAACGCGTAATAGTGATTTTTTAAATCGGTCATTTTTAACTTTTTTATTATTGTATTCTTAATTTGTTTTTGGTCAGACTGTAAGAAATTGCTGGTGGAAATAAGTCCGCCATTTAACCGTGTGTACCTTTATATATTTTTTTTTGTTTTTATCACATTACATTTTTTTATTTATTTAAAAGAGAAATTCTTCAGATCTTATTATTTATTCGCGATCACAATGCAACATCCGTGAACACCTAATATTAAATTTCAAAATATTTGCGTTTTGCGACGTATAATTCTGCTGCGCAATCACATTTTTGAATTTCACCGATGCAAATATAGAAAATATTCCAAAACTGCTATTTTTATTTATTTATTTATCATGCTATTTCTTGCATTTTGCCGGCGGTTGGCAAGCCAAATGTTAATAAAAGTCGTCGCCCTAATAATGAGGAACTTCAGTCCTTCGGGAAATTGGATACAAAAAATGTTTTCATACGCGGGGTAAAAATTAGAGCATTAAATTGTACGGCAAAGTTTCTTGAAAATGTACAGAAAAAATAATAAAAAATATTTTGATAAAAACGCACTACTTTAAATGACGTCACTGGTTCATGTGAATCAACCTATGATCTGAGGGCTATGGAAGATTTCCGGTCTGCTTGTCGCTTCTGGACCAATGGGAAGAACTGAATGAAAATAAGCGGAAATTAACCTCTGACGTCACACGCGGAGTTATTTCAGAAATACAAAACTTTAAAAAATCGTGCATAGATATGTAAAGCACCGTGATAAGATATGTAAAAATTAAAAAAAAAAATTGACTTAGTTTAACAGTCCATTAACAAATAAAAAAATTGAAAAAAACCACTGAACTTCCTCATTGTAATTAATTTTTCACTTGTTTGTACAAGATATTCCTTACTAATTTGCAAATGCAATATATTGTATTATTTTCTATAGTAAACGCCGATTTTTCGCCAGTGAAATGTATTTATTTATGAGGAAAACTAAAAACAAACAACAAACTGACACGAGCGTTGACTTAGAGATTACATACGCGTTGACTAATGACTTCGATATCTTAAGCATGTGCATTATTGTTCATTGTGATCGCTCAAATGCTTAGCACATTTCTAAGCACGTCCATAGTTATTTGTGATATATGTACAGGCATATTTTGAGGCATATTTATATACAGAATCGAAATTAGCTACATGTGAATATATGGATGTTAACTATTTATTGGCAGAATGTTACACAACGTGCAAAGTAATCTCAACCCAGCCGATGACATATTATAAGTTCTACTGCTTCATTTTTAAAAACCTAATAATGAAGAAAAGGCTGTATTTGAATTCAAAATATGTATGCGCGCTGTGTAATTTCCTAATGAATTAAAATAATTTTGAATACCACAGAAGTTCTAAAATGAAGAATTTTGATACAAGATTCATAAATATTAATGAAATTCGAGTATTTGTACAGTACATGTTTTGGGTGTGGCTAATTTGGATTTATGTAAGATTTATAATAGTAAAAATAATAATTGAAATAAATAAGGGTTGATGTCTTGGTCACCGCGTTCTTCGTTATGAATCTTGAAACCGACTTTTATCTTGCTATAAATAGATAGATTTATCACTAATTTATTTACATATTAGCTGAAAGATAATACCGAGCCAGAAAACTACTATCTAGTAAATAAAAGGACAAAGTGCAAAACGAGAAGATCGTGTTTTTGCCATTATCATTTTCTTGTACTCAATATTGTCAGCACCGACAGGAACAGAAGTCCGAGACACTTTGAAAATATTTTTTTGTCTGTATGGCAAACGCGATAACCACGAGACCACGAGGCGAACATGGAACTTTAATCGACGGTTTATTACAGAGAGGAAAAACATTTTTGAGAAGAGAGTAATCAAATCAGGAGGGCAATTACAAACGCTATCTTCTTCTCTACATATCGAGACGGTATAAAGTAAAATCGATATTTATGCACAAAAATGTGTATATGTGTATAAAAATTGTATGTAATTGTAAACGTGTTCTATTTTCCATACGCCTTCATACGATAAGCCTCGAGGTGTAATGGTCAGCGCGTTTGCCTACCATGCAAGAGTAGTGACATGGTTGATATAAAATATTTATCTAAAAAGAGTGTTTTCACACTAGAATATTTCATAGTCCCTGGACTTCCTTCCTTCCAAACGGAACGCACACGTTCTTTTGTTTTGTCCTCCACTTACAGGGGTGGTATTCGGATCCTCTGCCTCTGTCCTCTCAGGGAGTCCTTCTTTATCCGAAGCCGTTCTCTCATTGTAAATATCCGTGTTTTTACTTGTGTTTGTTGTGTTAGTTATGTTTGTTTTGATACTTAATTTTTATGAAATTGCTTTTGTACATTTGGATACGTTTATTTATGTAAACTGTTTGTGTAAATACATATTTTTTTAATAAAAAAAAACAGAGGCATTGAGGGGATCCTGAGGGGTGGGTACGACGTGTTGGCCTTGGTCCATACATCTTCCTCCCCTCTCCTTAATCTGCATAGAGTTTGTATTCCTTAAGAATATTTATAATTTATATAACTTTCCTCTATGCGCAGCCCACCATCCACCTGAGCTATAACAGCTGCGGGTGGATGGTGGGCTTTAAGCTCAAAAAAGTCCCTGAACTGGTACCTGAACTGCTTC
Organism: Micrasema longulum; assembly: GCF_059751315.1. Taxonomy (NCBI): domain Eukaryota; kingdom Metazoa; phylum Arthropoda; class Insecta; order Trichoptera; family Brachycentridae; genus Micrasema; species Micrasema longulum. The sequence continues at coordinate 397,244 of NW_028278197.1, forward strand.
ATGTAACGAAATTGATCGAGATATGCTACGATTGGTGTACCGATCCAGTGCGCTAAGCATATTAGGTGCAGAAAGGTAATGATTATGCTTTTTTGTATTTAGAAATCTTAATTTTATATACGAAAAATATAGAAATATAGAAAGCTTAATTTTAGTTTTTAGATAAAATTGAAGATTGACGTTAACTTACCATTAACTCTAGGCCATTAAAATAAAAAGCGGTCTGACTTTTCTTCATACAAACGTTTTCTCGCATTTTCTCCCTGGATTACAGCACTGGAGCAGTGATTTTTACACTCCATAAATATTTATCATTGGCGTGACTTCACTGTTTCGCTTATTTTGTAAATCGTTTCTTATTTATTTATTTATTTGTTTTAAAGAAACAAACAGTCGACAATGATAAAATAACATTTAAAAAAATACAGTTTAAAGACAGACCAGCAAAGTTTCTAACTAAAAATCATACATGTTATTCAATTGTGTTACAACAAAAGGATGTGTTTATGTGTATTTGTATGAGAGTAAGTGTAGATGTGTGTTTATGTGTATTAATGTGGAAGTAAGTGATCAGGAGGGGGCATAATTAAATAGTAAGTGGGATCGCATCGCAGCCAGAAATAAAAAGTCTTAATTTATTTTTAAATAAATTATGGAGTGTGTAAAATATATCAATAGATGAAAAAAAACATTATAGTTAGAGCAAGAACGATAGAGGAAAGAGTGTTGTGCATAGTTAGTGCTACAGACTGGCAGATGGAATAAATACTTATTTCTTGTCACGCGAAAGGGGACATAAAGATTAATTTTGGAGAGTAGGTTAAAAAAGTCTACTTTATGATTTAATAATTTATGTAAAAACAACAAAATCGGTTCAGTTTTGGGGTGCGGAAAATGGGACGACGAAACGTCGATTTAGTCGGTTTTAGTTTTTAGGCAAAATCAGTCCGATGTGCAGTTGTTTTTTCGCACAGTACCGTTTTTTTTAAATTATTATTATGTAAACTTTGTTAAACAACTCATTTAAGGCATGTTTCACATTTTGGAAAATGTTTCCCTCGTCACGGGACACTCCAGTGAGGGAACATTATTCTGTATAAAAAAAAGATTACAAGCAATATAAAAGTATAAATAAATAAATAAGTACAACATAACAAAGAACCAAAAAGATCTAAAAAAAACAGATTTACTCGTTAACTGTACGCCTTTTATTTCATTTAGTATTTTATTTCTCACTTATTTAATGAACTCGTGAGGTTTATGGTAAGGGCGATTTGAAGTGACTTTTAACTTTATAAGTTACGGTTTCGGCTAAAAATCGTTGCGGTCGGTCACTATTGGATGCCATGATAAGGGTTAAAAGCACTGGCGGCTCCTGACCGAAAACATGGGCAGTGCATTTCTTTACATTCTGTCAACTTATATATTAATTTTAATAATATTATTACAATATGACAGGTCTGGCGTGATAAACGAGCAATAGTATGACAGCCCGCGTATCGGAACCAGGAACGCTAAATTCGCCTAACGTTATACGCACGTTATAGGATACTAAATCAACTAAATTCGTAATAATATCAGGTCATTACGCATGTCAAAAGTGACATTACAAACGAACTTTAAAATTCAAATCTACGCATGCGTTGGCAATGCCCGGAGTATGTATATTATCTTCTCCCTCTAACGCACGAATTACCGGTATGAAGCGTTGTGTATCTCGCTCAAATGAAGATTTTAGGAGAGATATGTTATATTTCGTACAAATTCAGGGTAAAGAATTATGCAAAACAGAACATGCACAGGGACGATTGCGCATGCGTAGACAAGATGAGAAAATCGTCCGCTAGAGTCGATCTCGCTAGATCTTTTGGCGCTAGTATTGAATATTATGATGTTTACGAGTATAATATTGCAACTAATCCCTGTTTCTTTGTATCTATAATATATTTTCACTATCATTAAAATTACTAATTTATTTCCACATATTTTTACTTGGCAGTGCACTGCACTTCGGAACATACTAAGGAACCGCCTCCGGTTAAAAGATATGTAATTTTCCAGGAATCGATCCCGGGAACTAAATAATGGTAGAGAGACGCGATAATCATTGTTAAGCCAAGAAGACTTCACTCGATTTTCTTAATCACGATTTTTAGATGATAGAAGCCATTAAGCCAAAAATACTGCTTCTTCTCACACATAACTGTTCTTTTCATCCGCGCAGACAGGGACAGAGATACGATTATAATCAAATCATAAAATATGAGTTATAATAAAGATGTCATTGTTTTCTTTTATCTTATTTCCCAACACGATAAGAAAATAAATATTGTCAGGTAAAAACGAGTAGCCAAGCACCCTTTCCTTAAAAATATATTAGTCACTTTTATTATTAAATTTATCTTTTGATATTATCTACAAAATGTTTGCATTTAAGATTTTCGGCAATCAAATGCTATTATAAATAGTAGATATTTATTCCTACGTCCAAATGCATTTTTTAAAAAAATATTTATTACATATCAGAATAGTTTTTTTTTATAGCTCAAGTGCATTTTAATACGCACGTACACATTTTAATGTGCACGAATAATAATAAGAATGCATCTTTGCCCAGAATTTAAAATAATTATAACACGTTTTTTTCTCACTGAAATAGATATATATTTCCTCACTTTAAACTAATTTAAAGAAAATGCTAGAACCCTAATTGAACGTAGTTATACAGAAAGCAGCAGGCCATAGAAAAGTGAAACTGAGATAATAGCCATTTTGTGAAAAGAGTGAATTATAAAATCTACACAATAGTTTGAATGTTTTTGACTTTTACAAACGATAAACAATGAATACATAAGTTTTTTTTTATATAGTACAAACAAGAATCTTATTGTGTATTTGACCAGTTTAAAAGATTTTTAAAGTACCATAAGATTTTTCTAGTTTTGTGGGTGTTTTCTGCAAATTGAGAAATGCCGTTTTTGTGATCAACACCTTTTTCCGGAGCTGATTAGTACAGTTTTTTATATGAAAGCGGTCTGGCCGTTTTTAGCAGAACATAGAATCGACCTTACTGCACCCGATAACATCAATATCGCATTTTTACGAAATTGTGGACTGGCTGCTTTCTGCATAACTACGTTCAATTAAAAATAGCAATTATAATTTAATCTAATTGTGCCTACCTAATATTTTGTTTTTTGTGCACTTTAATATTGTAATTATTTTCTCTTGTTTGAAAGAAGAAAGAAGGGAGGACTGATAGATCCGTATTACTCCGTATGGATCCGCCGGCGAAAGGATTTTTAAGTTCGATTAAACAAAAAACTTTTCATTAATTTTTTTATTATTTCATTATTATTGTAATATTTTATTTATTTTTTACGTGTGGAATGATACGGAGTGGCAATTTCAATCTACGCTTTTTTTGTATTGTATTGCATTTAGAAATGTAAAGAAAACTATAATTTTGGTTAATTTATAAATATTTTTTTTTGTTGTAATGGCTGTTGTTTCCTTTTAATAAATAAATTTTGATACGAACAGTACCAACACGTGTTCAAGGGACATGTACTAAGTTAAAAAGCAATATTTTGAGTTTGTCCAAATTTTTGTATACTCAGACTGGATTCAACCCCGCTGGGAGCTGCTAGTATTAACATATTACAACATTTCGAAGAACGTCTTAGAGAAGGGATATAGAAGTGCGGGCATCTACAAGGCTTATGACCTGTCATTGGCTGATTTAAGTGGCCACATTACACACTGTGTAATATTCATCATTCCGCCTATAATGAGGAAGTTCAGTCCTCCTGGAAATTTGATATAAAAAATTTAAAATTAGAGCATTCAATTATAACGCGAAGTTTCTTTAAAATGTATGAAAAAATAACAAAAATGATTTTAATATAAACAACCATTTTGCATGACGTCACTTGTTCTTCTGAATCAATCAATGATAAAAGAGTTATGCTATATTTCCGGCTAACTGAACTGATTGTTTTATTAAAGCTGGCGCGTTCGCAAAACTCACACAAACGCATTTAAAATCTACAGGATGTTGATTTAAATAAATGTTATATTAAATTTTAACCAAATGTGTTGTTATCTTTGTTTATCAATAAGTGTGTATGCATATGTTCTCCAGTATAATTTGTACTGTGCATTTTATTTACACTGTATTAATTATCATTATAATGAACACAAAATATTAAATAAAAAACATGCTTGTTTAAAAATAAATACTCGGAAATATATTTTCTTAGGAAATTTTTTTTTTCGCTCTAATACAAAATAGATTTAAAAAAACATTAAATCTGCCTAATATCGAGATTTTTTAAATCAATATTCTGTACATTAAAAAATGTTTTTGTGTAAGTTTTGCGAAAGCGCCAGCACTAATCGACCACCAATACATGATTTGATTAAATGAAAATATGTATTTATAAACCAGCGTTTTTAATCCATAGCTTAATACATCGAATATATATTTCTTATTATTTTATTTTTACAACTAAGAATCGCTGCGATTTCAGACGAACGCAGAAGCATCCTGTGTATATTTTATTACCATATCATTAGCAACTAAAAAAGTAATAGTTGGCTATGTCACGCTCATAAGCGCGTTTAAGCGCGAGAGAGACAGATATTATTTTCATAATGGGTGTGCCGTGCGATGTCATACCATGAGCTTATTCACAGATACTACACAATGCGTTTGTGTAAATATTGCGAACGCGCCAGTTTTAAAAAATCCACCAGTAATTCAACGGACGAATCAGCAGAACACATCGAGAAGAAGTGAAGTGGCCACTTAAACAAGCCAATGACAGGTCATAAGCCCTGTAGATATCTGGCATTCTATGTATTAATAATTGTTCTACACTACAATATTTTATTATTCCTGGACTAGTAGACTACGCTTTAATGGGGTTAATACAAATGAAGTGCCAAACGCACCAGATGGTACTGACAGGGTAATAGTAATGAATCCTGGTTGTACATTTTGTTTGTAAAGTAAACAAATTGACGGGTTTTTTTTTCAGAAATGACAATAAGTAATAAATATTAGAATAATATGTAAATACAATCGCTATGCCTTAAGTTAAGTAAAAATATTTGTTATCTTTTACATAGCGCCTCTGCTTATCATTTTCCAAGAAACCAATTTGATTTAACAATAACAACAATGCAAATAAAATTTCTTTTATCTTGTAAAATAATAAATAATCAGGGTTTTTTGATAATTTCTAATATTGGTAGTTAGTTAAATGTCGGCTGGGTTATTCCATCAATTAATGCTATAATGGCTTTTATTACCATTTGGAAAATTTTAACATTTAATGGAGGAAATAAAACCAGATATGTACAGTGCGTGTAAAATGATTAAAAAATTAATAATACAAATACAAGATTAAAAAAAAGTTTACCAAGCCTTTGTTAATGAGTTAGTGTTATTAGATAATATTACAGTTATGGTAATTTAAATGAGAGCTAGATTACGACACGTCTTGCAGCTACAGAGCACATGGGCACAGGCTGTCGAAGAAGATAATTTTGTGTTCCAGGAAGATAATTTTAATGCTTTAAACAACTGTAATTGGTAATATTGCTCACATTTTGGACTGCGTGGCAGCTTTCATCATCTGGGTCAATTTTTTTGTGGGTACTTTATTAAGTTAGTTCGTAAGTGTCTAAAACCTAATTTGATCATTCATAATGATCACCAAACCCTAATTCGCACCAAATGGTGCATAGGGCAATTCATTCAAAAAGTTAATCCATACTTACTGGCCGAAGAACATTAGGATAGAAGAAATCATTTTAAAAGTTGAGTGACATGTGAAATATGTAAAGAAAAATAAACACCTCCATAGAACAGATTTCCTTAGTGCGAAGAACTCCTAAATTAATTCCGTATAAAAAATATTTTATGTAGTATAATTATAAAAAACAAAATTTAAATATATTACAGGATCAGGGATAGATACTTACGCTTCAGGCGCCAACCCAGGAACTGTAAAATATTGCAGTATAAGACCACCTTATGGCAGGCGAATACTATAACCACTACACTTCAAGACAGGCTTTTTTTTTCAATTTCTCATGCAGATCTGTATTCTTCATCCGCCTGGACACAGACATATCGTAGCGTTAGGGAAACAAGGCTCTGTGTAGATTCATTTTTTTTGAGCCACGAAAGTTCGAAATGACGTCATTATTCTATCTAATATCGTCTTAAGAAACTTAATAATAATAAAGGATTGATTTCGTTTTTTTTTTATTTTGATGTTGATACAACGGAAATTTAAATACAATAAAAGTTCAATGTAAAAAAACATATTTGTTAGATAGAACCTTGTTTCCCCGACACGACGATATATTTATAATCGTTACATAATTTAAATTCATCAAGTAAGATTTCTTATACATTTTAATTTTTAACGATTATAATCTTTAAAAGTTTTAGGATAGTTCATTTGTTCTATCTTTGTTTTAATGTGTCCAGAATATATCGCTCGTTTAAAATATTATTATTTTATTAGAGAATACAGACATAATCAGTATGAAAATAATCGATTGATTATTATCTAAAACAAAAATATCGAATAAAAATAGCAGCTTAACTTTTGGTCACGCCTATCGTTCGTTTTTCAAACAAGGTAGACTGGCAACTGGTGTCGGTGGTGGGAGTGAGCGAGCGAGACGCTGCCATACGACGTTCCAATCCCGTACATATCCGTATACAGCCGTCCCTCTCCGCCGCGCGGAGGAGTGGGGCGCAAAATGGAAAGCACAAAAATATTGCAGGAGTAAAAATTGATATAGATTTTTTTCAGTCGATTGTTGTCGTTCTAGAAAGGAGGTCGCTTTTTAAACCTTTTTCCAATCAAAGGGTTAACAGCGAAATATTAAGTTACAAAAACAATTACTTATTTAAGTATTATATGCTATTGCAGACACTTAAACAGCAGTGATACATTTTGTGAAGTTCTTTTTTTATTTTCGTGTTGGAAAAATACAAACATTTGTGGTTATTAGTAATATTTTTGTGTTTTTTAAGACGCCATGTTTTTGACATTCTAGTATCCAGTTTTTATACAGTTTCACTCATTCCCGCAACGATTTCTACAAATATGTCCAGGTACGCATTTTTTCTTTTTTTTTAATGTTTTATTTTGCATGTTATTTTTACTTAAGTAAAAAATATTTATTCATGTTTCCATTACACTAATAAAATAAATATGATTTAGTTATTAACAACGCATTAAAAAAAATAACATGATAACGCATTATGTCGGTACGTATTTTTTACGAGTTTTATATTATATTCCATAATGTAACAATTAGTAGGTAGGTGTAATATTTTTAACGATAAATCGTAGGTATTTTTCAATATTCAGCTGATTGTTTTTATAAATTCAGTACTTTTTTATTCTGATGCGATTTTTAAAGACATTTTTTTTTATTTATAAAAATAGATACTTTTTTTTTCTTATTAACCTACACATCATTTTAATTTTGACGATCATTTTTAACGAATTATAATTAACACTTTATGAAAATGTGAATCAAGTAGTGGTTGAGTTGGTTTGGACCTAGGACCTTTGATCTCTAATCTGTGAGTTCGGAACAGGAGCCACATGAAAGCAACCCTGTTCGAACATACATTTTTATATTGATCTAGTCGGCATATCGGGATAAAGCAGCCGGGCATGATTTAAAAATATTTTTAAAAACGTAGTATCTATTACACCACGAGACGGGCAAAATGTAATCAGGTTGTAGTCCCTTGGCTAGTGTCTCGGACTCGCGGATCAAAGGTCCGTAGTTCGAATTCCACTCTTGCCCGATTCGATTTCCCTTTTCATATAGTAAGTTATTTACAACTCGTTGAAAATGGCCCCCAAAATGAAATATTTGGGTGAATTATAAAAACGCAAATATTTTTTAGGTATCTAGGTATCTGCTTGGTTGGTTTTTTCCCCATCCAATCAATTTTTTATTTGAAAAAATTATGAAAGTAAAGATTAATGTTCACAACAATTTATTTTTAAAATATTTATTGGTAGCTCGTAAGTTTATTGTTATTTAAAATCTTTTGTAAGGGTTTGTAAATCTTTGCGAAATGGTTCCTGGTTTTTTTTAATATGAATTCGCAAGGGTTTTTGTCCTTGGTTCTCTGTCTTGAGTTTTACAGTGCCATAAATAATAGTTTTCTTTCACTTTCGTTTACCAATACTTTTTTTAATTTTTAAAGGATCTATGCAAATTTTCGCCAATATTTAAGTCAGTGGCGTACTCTTACGAGCGGAATTAACCGAAAAAAATGTGTTTAAAATAAATTCAGTTTAGATCTCAACTACTGAAATCGCACGTCTTTCGTTAATCGTTCCATCAATTTTTCAATTAGGTAGTTTAGTAGTAATTTGAAAATCAGATTATTTGTACTTTTAAATCTGAAAGATTAATTTGTAGTATTAGTTTAGTTAAAATGTAAATGTTAATATATGTATCTACCTAAGTACAAAATTGTAAAGCGCTCTTGAGGTGATTCTTTGACAAATCGGTGGTGTATAAATAGTCCAATTATCATGAATTATTAAATATTGAAATAACTGAATACTGAAATAACCGGGTTGTGATACCGTGGTAGTGTTGTGAACTCACGGATCGAAGTTCTGAGGTTGAAATTCTTCTCTATCACAAATCGATTCCCATTGTTCCAGCATAAGTTATTTACGGCTTTAAAGAAATGATCCCTAAATTGAAATATTTGGGTAAATTATAAGAACTAAAGTATTTATCGTTTTCATTAAAAAAAAAACATAGGCACCCTTCTTCAGATTTTTTTGGATAAACATAGGACAAATAAAACGAATTATTTTTATGTCGATACCAACTAGGTACTCACTGAAACAATTAACTGTTAAAATTGCATTTTAAATATCTCTTCGAGTTTTTGTAAATCTGACAAGTTTAGTAGTTTAAAAAATGGAAATAAAAAAATCATGGGCCTATGGACTCTGATATATCACAATTTGTTTCCAATTTTCTAATACAGTTATTTACGACAAATTCAAAATGACCCAACAATGAAATATTTTGGTCAATCGTAAGAACGCAAATAGTGAAAATACATTTTTTAGATACCTACTATTTTTTGTTTTTCTGACTCTTATTGTAAGTCTTATCATTGCGCAGTGATCACTTCTTTATATATATATATTTTTATATTTTTATTTTATTCAGAAAACATAAAGTCATACATAATAAGTATTAAAAACAACAATTTTTTAACATAAAAAGACCAATTAAGTTTTCATAAATTATATATAAACGACAAACAATAAGCCCTGGAAATTCTCTCATGTGTAGTGTGTTCCTCCCAATCAAAGCAATTTACCTTTTTTTTTTCCAGTCGCCGCCACTGGCCTAATATTTTGTCAGAATTTATGGTCTTCGCCGACTTTTACAATATTCACCCTTTGTGCAAGTAGCCTGGGCCTGGGACCTCAAACTAAGGCTTTCTTTGTCTCGGGGGCCCTAAAACTCACAATTATTATTATGGAGCAAGGTTGTTTTTTTGCGAAAAAGCTGTTATTTTCTAAAGCGTAGCTGCCATAAACTACACCATATTTTTTGCATATTTTGTGAATTCCTTTGTCGACTCGCCGTTTTCAATTTTACTTTCTCTTAATTTTCCACGAAAAGGAATCGTTTATCTCCTTAAACTATTTGTAATATGAAATTGTATTGGAATTCAGCACATGATAAATTAAAAATGCAAATAATTCCGTATTCACCATTCACTCACCTAATTTTTTTGTGAGTGAATGGTGAATAAGAATAAAAGATTTTGTAAATAATTGTCTTATCTCTTATAATCAAGAACTCTAGCCTTTTTCATTTTTTTATTTAAATGTACAATACAGCACTCCTGCCAATTAAAACGAACATAAATTATAAAATTACGTTTCTACAAAAACATGATTAAAGAAAGCATAATAGATTATTAAAGTCCATACAAACAACAGTAAACAAAGACGTATAAGTCACTAATACACATTATGATACACAGTTAGAGAGGAAGACTCTAAAACTGGCAATCCCAGAATGGAAAAGTTCTTATCCAAATGTTGATCCCTGCTTCTGATCCAAACATCAAATTATTCCTTGTGCTCCAAATGAACACACCAAATGTAAACTTTGCTAGATAATAATACAATTTCATCATCTAAAATAACTATCCAACCTTTGTGTTAGCGGAAATGGAAGTTAAAGAAAATCCACTCTTAGGTTAGCATTTGATTCAACAGAAAAAAACTTGACAAACTCCTCCTGACAAACACTTTGGTTTTGGTTTGGAGGGAATTTTTGCTGTAGCCGACCCCTCTGCTTGAAACTAATAGTGTTCACACTTGCCCATCACCAACAGACTCAGTAAGAGTCCGTTTATATTTTAACAAGAACACATCTTACGTTTATTAAATCCTCAATTTTCAGATAGTATCAAATAGCATAATACAAGTTTAAATACACAATTGTAATGCGCCCTTGACGAGATTTTTCACAAAAACGAAGCTGCATTAATAATTTGACTATTATAATCAGAATCTCAATTATATCGTCATAATCGTCATGTCCCTATTGGCACCAGGGGTGCATAAGGCTCTGCATTCGTGCACCAAATGCAGCGTGTATCGATCAACTGTTAAAAAATACAGACCGGCGCTATTCTAGGACAATGAAATACTTAAGTGTAGGCGTTCATTTACATTTTAACTTTTAAATTCAATATATTCAATGATCTTCCCAGGAATCGAACCCGGATACGCCAACTATTTCACTACGAGGTGGACTTATCCACACTCATTTACTTTTACATTAAGGTAAAAAAAAGTCAAGAAAAATCTAAAATCATAAATTTCCCCATACAAAAATCAAATAACTGCCTAAAAACACAAAAAATCCCATAGAAGGCATTTTACAATAATATTCTCTTATTTATTCAGGTAACGTTTTTTCCTTAGAAAAGATAACAGTTCTGAGGTTTTTTGCATACGTTTCTTATTGAAATTTCGACCCGTTATGCATCTTTTGACAAAGGAAGCGAACTGTTTCTAAATAACCGCGTCGTAAAAATATGTTAACCCTTTAGGCGTCAGAGCTTAATAGTACAAAACCCTTTTTTTCGCTGTCAAATGCTGTTTGAACTGGACAATTGCGGCTTGGCAGACATCCAAAAAAATATCTGAAAGCTCTTAATACTGGTGCTGATGGCCCACAAGTGAATTGTTTAAGAAAATCGAAGATATACATTTGATTTATTTTATTTTATTTGAAATACATCAGATGTAGTAACAGGTTACAATGTTTATACGTAGGGAAATAAATATTTTAAAATAAATACATACTAGAGCCTGCCATCTAATTATACGTATTCACTTAAATTTTACAAAATAAAGCGACGGTTTCAACAATATAAAAAATGAAATAAAAGTCGTTAAAACAATATTCTTGATAAAGAAAATTAAAAAAGTATATTGACTAAATAAGGACATAGTGGAAAGGAAAAATAAGAAAAGTGATGAGGAGTAGTAGAGGATGAATGAAGAAAAGTACGAGTGTAAAATTGTCGACCTCGTGGTGTAGTGGTCAATGCGTTTGCCCACCATGCAAGAGGTCTCAGGTTCGATTCCCGACATGATTGACACCGCAGATAATATAAGATACCTTTAATATTTATTTAAAAATGAGTTTTTACACTAGAATATTTAATAGTCCCTAGACTGGCATCTGAAACGTAAGCCCGATCATCTCACCTTCATGTAACAAAAATGATAAAATGACACATCTGCCGAAAACAAGTTACATGCATTCACAACTTATTACAAGCATATAAACAACAAAAACAGAGAGGACAATATTTACTAAAATAATAATACTAAAGAGAGTTATAATACAAATACTTTTTAATGTTTTTACCAATTTTAAACGCATCAAAAATAGAGTTATCAGCATTTGGAATTATAGAACTTGTCCATAAATTAAAATTACTAAAATATGCTTGTCCCTAAATATTCCTTAAACTCCCAGGGAATATTATATAAAATTATGTATGCGTTATACGTTTCCTAAATAAATAAATAAAATCGATTACTCATACCGAATATAATAAACACCTCGCACCTCGCGGCCATTTTCTGTTTCCCGTCTCCTCGGCCGCTTTTTCGACGCCGGCGTCATTTTTTGCGACGCCCAATACAGACGTATCTCTACAGATGTAGTAGGCTTCTCTCCGCCAATAAAGCCTTCATCTCAACCCTGAAATTCAGTTTCTCGTCCCTCGGGAGTTTTCAGTCGCCTGAAAATGAAATCAATAACCGATACGGAGGGATGTGTACCCACCCCCTGAACGTAAAGTGAAGCCTTGAGATTTTACAACGTAACTTAAAATATAATCATTAGTCAAGGTTTTTTCATTTATTGAGGCCTTCTATCATGACAATAAAATCAATTTGCCGAAACCTAGAACTAACTCATGGCAAAATGATTTTTTCTTTAGAGCTCGTCATTATTATAATACCGTTCTCTCCGGTTGCGCAGACATTTTTCATCTCTCCTATAGGAAATATAAAAGATTCCTTATTATATAAAACGCTTGTTTAATTATAAGATGTAAGTAAATATGTACGTTCATTATTATGTTTTGTACCTTCTTCAATAATTTTATACAATTGTTTTATTTTTTATTCATAAAAATAAAAATAAAATTACTTAACTACTATTTTATATATATATATATATATATATATATACATACACGTATATTTATTTTATTTGCCATTTCTAAATTCCTAACATTTCTCAATTTTTAAATAACTTTTGTTTTAATACCTTGTACGAGTACTTAATCAACACCTTACATCACCGTGGAAAATTTACATGGACTGTTTTTACAATTTTAGTTTCTTTTTCGTATTCTTAATTTTTGTAGGCAATATATATTTAAAAACTGTAGTTTTTTATTCAAATAAATATCGACCGAAAACAAGTTACATCAATTTACAAATCACAATGAGCGTAAAAAATTTAAACCAGAGAAGACAATGAATACAATATTTATATTTTTAATGTACATGTACAAGTACAATGATAGCATAAACTAAAGTTTTAATAAAATAGACAACCCACCAAAAGTCGATTTTTTTTATTTGGCAAAGAAAGGGGTAAATAAAGAGATAACACTGATTGTCTAAAAGATCACATCAAAATGTAACAAACGTATTTTTATACACGAGTATATAATTATTCTGTACGTGTGTATGTTCACTGAACTTCTAAACGGCTGGACTGATTTTTATGAATTTCTTTGTGGGTGTTTTTTGAGGAGGTCCGTAAATGATTTAGGTTCAAAATTAGACCCGGTATGTAAAATGGGAAAGATCGAAATGTCAAAATGAATGTGAAATGTTACTTAGTAAATAAGCTAATAGCAGGCAAGCCAACGTTCGGCAGGACAACAACATCTGTCGGGTCCGCTAGTTAATTATATACTTTGACAATCTTATTGAACAAACCCAAGAAAACGTAGCAAAGCTCAAATTATGTATCTTAATTAATGTTGGTTCTTGTTGATTTATGTGAAGAACGAAATATTGTCAGTGTCCGGGCGGATAAAGCGTACAGTTCTGTCCGCTTTCAGAACCCTGGGCGAGTGTTTTCGACTCGATAACTGCTCTCAGGAAAAAATCTCGAATAAGGAAATCGAGGGAAGATAAGTCCGCCTCGTTGTGTAGTGGTTGGCGTGTTCCCCTACCGTGCGTGAGGTCCTAGGTTCGATTCCTGGGAAGGTCAAAATGAAGTAAACGTGATTTCGTCAATAAACGTGACTTTTTTTTATATTTTTTTATTATTTTTTTATTTAAATCTTAAAGTAGGGCACACATATCACACATATGTTATGTGTGTTCTAATAATAACATTGCAAATATATTTAATTTATAAATTGTTTATCACATATGTCTTGACCATTATTTTAAATTTTGATATGTTTTTTTCTTCATAAATATTTTTTTCCATTTCGCAATACTTTTTAATTGCTTTAAATAAAATTGAATTTTGTGACTTTGCCTTTTTCCTAAATGGAAGTCTAATTTTGTTCTTTCCTCTAGTATTGTGATCGTGTTCATGCTGGTTCCGATCAATTTTTTTCCAAAATTCTGTTTTTTTATTAGAGTTTATAATTTTATGAACAAATATCATTGTATTGTAAAATATTCTTTGTTTGTATGTTAATAATTTCATTTCATTTACCATTTTTCAGCTCTTTTACTTCAAAGAAGTAAAAGAGCTGAAACTTTTATCATGTGGGTGAGCAACAAATTTAGATCTAAATAACTCCCACGGAAGGAAATCCAGCCTGTCTACAAACATTTGGACATACTCAAAACTTTGCAGATAATATTCTGTACTTTAGCAGCATTTAATTGTTTTTTATTTACACAAATTATCTAACCACGAATAATTATTTCAGTAGATACTATGTATTTAAGATTAGCAGAAAACTATTCGTTGGTGAAAAAGTATTTTCGCAAAATTAATTTGAATTGAGAAATGTAACAGGGTGGTTTGGCAATGTGAGGGGTGCGTGGGAGGGACGTTAGTAGGTACTAAAGAATTGTGCGGAGGGGGTGGTCATTCATTTTTACTACCGACAGGGGTGGTTTTATTGTCGACAGGACAGGGTTGCATTTAGAGGGCATCAAACGAAGAATGAAGCGTAAAAGTAACGAAATATATTATTTTAAAAAACGATGACGTGTGTACATACTTTGAAAATATAGCAAATTTGAAATTGTTTTTTTTTTATTTCACCGTACGATTAAATTTTAAGTTATGTCAGTCACTAATAACCTTCATGTAACAGATGGTCGGGTTACACCGTGCTTGGCGTAACAATGCAGTTCCTTATGCACCATCGGGTGTGTGGATGGTTTAAAATTCAGTCAGTTTATCCGTAGTTCAAATATGCGCTGTTGTATTGATACTTTTTTCAAGTTTTTTACAAGCTTGTTTTAAAAACATTTTTTTATTACACAACTTTCGTTTGAAACTTTGCCTGGCTTACAAGGGTACCTACTTACTCCTAAGCCAGCTATTTTATCCATACTAAGTTAACGCACATTTGCGGTAGTAAGCCCCATGGCATGTAATGCTCTTCCAGCAGAGGTGCGAAACTGTGAGAGTTAAGTGTTATCAATCCGTAGCATGTGAGGTCAAAATAAATTGTTCTAGAAATTATAAATTTTATGTTGAAGTTGCATTTAAATTAATATAATCACTTTGTAAAGCGTCCTAGAGAAAATAACATTGTATAAGTTGTCCATAATCAATCAATTGTCCCGTAAAGTCAGCACGACAAGTTCATTTTTTAAATAATTTATTGCCCAAAAAAAATTATGTTTAAAACTCGTTTATTTATCGTAGCTGCTCCAAATTTAATTTACTTTGTCCCCATTTAGATATTTTTTATACAAAATTTTGTGACTTCAAAAAAAACTTTTTGAAACACTAAAAATAAAAAATAAAACATTTGTCAGTGTGTAATAAGTTTATGTTCCTTTAATTATGTTTATTTTATTATAATATCAAAATTTATATTATGAAAATCCCTCTCCTCCACTCTATTTCCTCATCCCTTAACCTTCTTAAGAGCTCTTTTTTTTTTCTCATGTCTTTTATAATAATGTTATTTTTCTCTTTAGTGTGTAACATGTTCTCTCATTATATTTGTAAAAAACTTCAACTGGATGTATGTACTATTTTTCATATTTTGTATTCTTATATAACAACTGTTGTTTTTCCTTATAAATAAAAATAAATGGAAATAAAAAAAATAATTAAAAACAAATTGGCTTCTGTGAAAAAAGTTTTGTGTCTTTGTTAAATATAGAATTCGGCCCTGTTCACCTTAACATTTTTCTCCCATTCCGATGTCCACCCTCGACGTTTCCCCATATTGATGTCGATCGGAATGTGCTCTCGGATTATTCCTGCGAGAAATCCCTCCAACTCGGGATAAAAAAGATTACTGAATAAAGAATTCAAAATGGCAGACAAAATACATTACTCCCTCGTCACCCTACTCCCTACGCCTTGTCACCCCTTTACGTACACCGTACACCTACCGACACACAAACCCCTCACAAATACAAACGTATCTACATATTTATTTTATTCAGTCATTCTTATATAAAAATCACTGATGCACAAAACAAAGGGCTACTAAAGGTAAACCTGAAACCTACAGAAAATCGTTTTTTTTTATTTAAATTTTTTAGTATCAAGTATTTAACTTGACACAAAAAATTATTTCTTCGTTCATGCACCCTTGGGCTTTAAAATCTAAAAAATTCATATTTTACTTAAATAAATCCAACAACATAAAAATACCTAGGTAATGTAGAACGAGCAAATTCATTTATTTATACATTTTTTAAAATTATGAATATTTAAACGCCCTCCACGGGCTTTTTCATCAAAAATATTATATTGTTGTTATCAAAAACATTTTTCACTTTGTGGTATGACATTTTATGCTTATTTGCTTATATATTTGTATAAACCACTTTAATTTTGAGTTACACTTCGACCGGTTTCGAGGTTACTACCTCATTGTCAGGAATTAAACTAACTTATAATTACATGCGTTGCTACTAATATTATAAAATATTGTATGAAAGAGACAGGAAAATGAATCAACGAGAGAGAAAAAAGATAAAATGAATCATAGTGGGTATATTTTTAAAAGAGGACTCGAAGTTAAATTTCATTGATTATTTGAAGTTTTTGATTAATGGCTTTACTAATTTCTAATCGTTCTAAATTTTCTAAACGAAAGCCATTTTTATTAACATGCAAAATTTCTACACCAGTTTCTTGATTTAAATCATGGTTTTTGGATATAAGATGATGTGCGAATTCTGAAAAATTATTATTACTGAGACATCTTATATGTTCTTTGATTCTAACTTCATAATTCTAAAATATTGTTCAGTTTTTATACTTCTTCTTGGACCAGGTGGATTCAACTATTCAGTCCTTGTCTACGAAAATTTGGACTAACCCAAATCATTGTTTACGTTAAAATATATTTGGCATTTAAATACAGAAAGGAAGGGAATAAAACAAAACGTTTCAAAAATTGGCGTTTAGTATAGTTAGAATTGAACAGACAAAATCTAACCAAGTTCCTTTATATAGGTACTTTATTAATCCCTATAAATAATTCATCACATCTCCCCTAAATATTCCAAATAAATAGCCAAAATGCATCAAAACAACCTTCCATTATTTCGTTCGATCTATGTACTTTATTTCTCGCTTTTTCCACCATTCTTTACAAAAACAGGGTGAAAGTATATAATGTATTTGGTACATAACGCGCGAAAAGGGTTGCAACCCTTTCGATATAAAAATAAAATAAAGGGGTGCTTGTTTATTTCACGATAACGATTTTTTGGGGATGTCATAAGCGTCGTAGGAGTATTTAGATATTTCATTTTACCGAACTTATACCCATAACAAAAGGTACGATTGACAGATGAATGCTTTTTGTCACATCCAGATGAAAATTTAAAGGACCTCGAAATCGCCATTTCAATAAATCAATCAATCAAATAATATGGTTTAATGTTTCTGCTTTACTTTGGGTCTTGGGCTTCAATTATGAACGCCATCTTCATCCATACATATCGAGACGGTATCTTCTGTACTATCAGTATCTTCCTCGGTATGTTCTACCTACTTGACATCCCAACATCTTATGATAGAAACAAACCAATGAATGACCGCAAAAATTAGTCTGCGTTTCTAACTTCATTAACATTAAAAATAGTTTCATTTGTATTTTAAAAAGCCTTCTGTGATAGAAAGTGTCCACTTCAAAGCAATTATAAACTCCCATTAATCCCAATTCAAGCAAAAAATGCTCGCTTGTGTATGATTTTTATATGGCTTTTGACAATTGTCAAGACGGTATGCTTAATGATCGTCTGTATTTATCTACAGAGCGATTAAAAGGCCAACTCTCAATACCTTCTGCCTGAAAGATAGTAAAAAAGATGGAAAAAAAATACAGTGCCAACTTTCTAACGCCTAGATACTCTTATATGTTAATAGAGAAGAATCTAGTGATATTATTATTTGCATCTAACCGCTCGTTTTCAAAACTGACAGTTATTTCAGAATTTCATTCGAATTAAAAATTTACTTATTTCATTCTCTTATTTTTTAATAGGCTTTAAAGAAAAACAGTGCCAACCTCAAAACGATTAAAAATTAAAATCAATCGCAATTAAAGGAATAATTGCTAAGTGGAAAAAAAATTGTCACTTTCACGAAAAAGATCTTGTGTTTTTTAATTTTTAAAAATTTATTTATTCATTCAAAATTAAACTCGTTTACATATTCATGAACTTATTTAGGTGTTTTAGGCTGTGCCCGTGTTAATCCATAAAAAAATTAAAACATAATATACGTAAAAATAATTAAATTAAAATAACATGTGATGCAATAGATTAACAATCCAGAAAGACAAAGGATACAAAATAAAATTCCAAAGAAGATGCCATAAAAAATAATCACGTATAAATGTCAAAATATAAATTGGAAGAAATAATATGCCATATAACTGTGCGTACTAAATTAATAGTTTATTGTAATCATTGTTGATTTATTAATTATTATTGTTTATTAATAGAAATAATTGTAGATATACAAATATAATATTGACTAAAGGCAATAAAATTATAACATGGCATTCACAGGTAAGGTAATTCACAAAATATCTAAAGTTTTTTTTTTGAGAACTATCAAATTTAATAATATGACAATAGACGTTGATCGAAAATCTTTATTTTCAAATAATAACTTTACGCAAGTCCGTATGTTATTTATCATAATTTCATACTGTATTAATAAAACCGATGTGGTTTTCAACACAAATATTTAAAATTTTATTATTGTCTGTAGCATTATCAATTTACAAAAAAAATGACCACACAATATGTCTTCGGGGCATAGTAATGAAATTTTAATGACATTTTACTAATATACGTGACAAAACAACTCAGAGTTGTTTACCTGTTTTGGGGACGTAATTACATTTTAATACAATCATTTGCTGAGTAATCGAATAGCATTTTGATTTATAAATGACGTGGTGTTTCTTAAAACCGAGACGTGAGTCAAGTTAAAGAAAATTTTGAATCCAATATTGAATCAATCTGATCATTTGCATTCTCTCAAATAGATTTAATTATCACTACCCACCTAACTACAAATAACGCAATACTGTTTTAATTAGCCCCTAATTTATTAATAAGTAGACATAATAATTCATTTCAAAATCGCAATTGTTTTTCAGATAATTTAATTTACATTTTTATTTTGTAACTTTGATTACAGTGGTAAATTTGTAGATTGTACGTTTGATATTAAAACTATGTTGCACTATCAAAATTGAAAACAAATATTTTTCTCATTTCGTTAATCATCATTTCGTAATATTTTAATTAGCCTTAGTGCATCATGGTGCGTTTTGATGTTTGTTTAATTATCAAAAGCAGTTTCGTCATTTTTGTTCAAAGAACTTTGGTTTGTTTGATTCTTCCATAAAGCAAATTGATTGCAAAATTAAAACAGGATTTGTAATCAGTATTGTTTATTTTCGTCAATGTAATATTTTTTGTATCTTGTTACAGTATGCTGAGCTGGGATCCAGCCATGATCAGGGCACCTACCTTGCAGTGGGCTCCTCTTCATCATATCGTAAGTTTAAAATGAATATTTAAATCATTGACACCGCAATGTGTTTGTTTTGTTTAGCTTAATATAAAATCATGATTTTTTAATTTTTTTCACAGAAACAAGAGCCAATGGAACAGTCTGTGGTGAACAGTTTCCTCTCCAGCCATTCTGAAGGTTTCCACAGTTCTTCGCCTTCTTCTTCTTCTCGAGGATCGCCACCAGCTCCCGCTAGCCCTCGCTTTCCGCTGACGCCTCCCGGGTTCCAAGCTTCTCCAGCTCAAACCAGACCCCCACCGACCCCCCAGGCGGTCACTCCACCGAAATCACCATCTCCATCTCCGTCGTGGGCTCCTGAAGATATCCCGAGTCCGGGAACCTCGATCGCAGACGGAGAAGAAGAGCCGGGACTGAGAGTCCCCGCAGTCAATTCACACGGAAAAGTGAAAACATTTAAATGTAAGCAGTGTGAGTATATAGCTGTTACCAAACTCAGCTTCTGGGACCATACAAAGAGTCACATTAAGCCCGAGCGCGTGTT
Organism: Micrasema longulum; assembly: GCF_059751315.1. Classification (NCBI taxonomy): domain Eukaryota; kingdom Metazoa; phylum Arthropoda; class Insecta; order Trichoptera; family Brachycentridae; genus Micrasema; species Micrasema longulum. The sequence continues at coordinate 417,594 of NW_028278197.1, forward strand.
AAACTGTCCGAGGTGTCCTTTCGTCACGGAGTACAAACACCACCTCGAGTACCACATGAGAAACCACTTCGGCTCCAAACCCTTCCAATGCCCGCAGTGTCCATACAACTGCGTGAACAAGTCCATGCTCAACTCTCATCTGAAGTCCCACTCTAATATATATCAGTACAGGTGCGCTGACTGCAACTACGCTACCAAGTACTGCCATTCTCTCAAGCTACATCTGCGCAAATACAGGCACCAGCCAGCTATGGTGCTCAACCAAGACGGCACTCCGAATCCTCTGCCTATTATCGATGTTTATGGAACTCGCCGAGGACCGAAACAACGGAACCACAACAAAGAAGATTCTGTTAACAATAACAATCCAATGGGAGGTAAACAGGTACCTCTCTTTCCCAATCCGTTTGGAATTAACTTCCCGTACGGATCTCTTCTGCCGCACCCGATGCTATTTCCCAACAACAATAACATGCCAAAGTCACCTATCCGCGAAAAGTCATCAGATGATCACTCGTCTCCTAAAGAAGATGAAAATCCCCATAGGGGTATGCAAAACATTTCACCACACTTGCTGATGCAGCACCGATTCTTCAACGATTTCCACCAAAATAATCAAAACTATCCCCTCCCGGCTACTTTGCCTCACCTTTCACCGGAGGCTCACTCTCCAAGGTCTCATTCGCCCCAGCGGAGCGCATATTCTTCCCCTCGTGTGTCTCCTCGCCAAGAGCACACTGATGCTTTGGACTTGACGAGCACTACTACTAAGAACGAAACCCGCAGTCCCGCACCTCTCACCCCAACGACCGGACTGAAGTCTCGTCGCAAGGGTCGCGCTTACAAGTTAGACAGGTCAGTACCGAGGATCACTCAACCAGATGACAGCGAACAAGATTTCACTCCCGATATCAACGCTCTCCTCGGCACCGGAGAAGTGGAACGGATGGAAATACAAGTTGACATGCCGCTCCATGTCAACCGAGCAATAAAAGATGACGAGAAAGTAAACAAACCTCAAAGCGAACAGAGCAAGGAAGTCGAAACGGCCACTTCGAAGACCATCGATCAAAGCTACGACTGCCAGTACTGCGACATCGTCTTTAAAGACATTATCATGTATACCATGCACATGGGATACCACGGATTTAAAGACCCCTTTACCTGCAATATGTGTGGCGAACGAAGCGGAGATAAAGTGTCATTTTTTGTTCACATTGCTAGGTCCCAACATTCTTAACTTGATCTATTTTGTATTTAAACCTTTTGGGTATTAGTTGTTTCAGTCTCTAGTCAAGTACAAATTGAATTAACCGATTTTCGCTTGCTTTCAAATATATTAACTGTTTTTCTACGACCAAGTATAATTTATTTGCGAGGCTAGATAAATTAGTAAAAGCTAGTTTTCATAAAGCGTGGAGGAAAATGGAGCTCATGAAATTGAAAGTGTGCAATGTTTATTATATCTGAGTACTAGTTAATGTTCAGTTTAAAATACTTAGTTTTATTGCGTACATTCCGATGTATGTCTTTGTAAATATTTCCAAGTTCGAGTTGCGGGTAAGTTCCTCCTAAGTTTTACGCTGCAAGATTCAAGGTCCTCCGACCCTCACTAATTGCGCTGCGTAAACATAGTTTTAGCTAAAGTATTCGAGTGGGATTAGTCAGTATAATAAGGTTGTTTATCTATGTAAGTCATTTGATACACTGAATCAGTTCATTTATGTAAATTCTAAAAAATTTGAAGTTTTCTGCAAGAAAAATCTTTAAAGGTCATAAACTTTTTCATTTGATACCTACAAAATCATTGTTTAATTCGTAAAACATATTTTTTTCTAAATATAAATATTTAGAAGATGTAATTTCTTTCTTTAAATACTGTATTTTATGCCATTTTATTTATTTATAAGTTTTTATTTATACGAATTTTGTACCTATTAGTTTTAAGTCACATCGAAAGAAAAGACATGTTTAGTATTTTAAAAAGATAGGTTAATTATATTTTTGTTGGTAAAGAGGTGTTTTATTTGCAAACGTATTTCCCCAATAAGTATTCATTGGGAGATTTTATTACTATTTTAAGTTGTATATAATTATTATCAGACTTTTTCTTTATCCTGATAAAATATGTTTTCGAAACCATCAATGACTTGATTATTTTATATTTTTATAAATATGTAAGGTATTTAATTTTATTATTTTTGGGGGGCCAAAAAACAAATGAAACGAAAGACTGAACGGGCGAATAATTTTTTTGATGAGTGATATTTTGTTACTTGCACATTAATTTGTTTCAAAAAACCTAAAACTAGTTATATTCTATTGTTTTTATTATTTCATGCATGTATATAAGATATTTTTTAGTAGTTTTGTCTAGGTTTATATAATTTTATATCAAGGTGTGACGCGTTATAATCTAAGAATTAATTACTTTTTTGAAAGAGTAAGTTTCGTAAGTCGATGTATGCCAAATATTTTTTTATTTATAGTTACCAGGTTGTTAGAATTAGTTTGACAAATAATAACATCTGCATTGTAAGTAGGAATATTTTTATCAAAAGGCGTTCCAGATAACCTTAAATAAAGAACATAACAAAATAATTTAGTCATATGTATTAAGAATAATAGTTATAAATTGTGCTATTTGTTTTTGCGTGTAGCATAGTTAAAATATTCTCAAAAATAAATATGTATATTCAAATTATTGCAGATTGTATTATTTATAAAATTCTATTTCAATAAAAATATATTCTTAAAATTATACTTTTTTCTTTCTACATTTTCCCAATATTTAGAGCAAATGATTTATTTTGCCTCACAAGTTTTCAAAGATTCATCTGTTACGCCGCTTCCATGGTTTAGTTTAGATCATTTCATTGGTCATCCCTTCTAAATTTGTTGCAACAGAGAGGGAAAACATTTTTGCGAAGGTAATATGGGTGTCTAGTCATTTTTGATAAAATAACACCTGATTAAATAATAAAATTGTACATACATTTATTAGGGACAGAGACACAGCTTAAAGCGACACTATCAGGAACGACCCATGCCTATAAACTTGCTCGACTTGACTGGCTAGAAAATCTGTGTTGAGTCGTGGTACTTTCATAAACATACATACACACACCTATACATAAATATGTATTCACATGTACATATCCATATTATATTTTATACATATCATTCACCGAATAACGCAAGCAACTACACTGGCCCTAATCTAATTCCTAATCTACATTCTATCACTTTTTCACATTATTTTAAATAATCCCACTTCGCCCGTTTTATCTGAGAGAGCTCTTCCAACCTCTATTACAACATGGATTATCTCTTCGCTCTAGTAATGAGAGAACCTTTTTAATACCTCTTTACCGCTCTAATTTTCTTGCCTCCTCTTTCACAGTAGTACCTGCTCGATCACGGAATAATCTACCTACTAATGTTAGAGACGCCTTCTTTATTTACATTTAAATCAAGATTAAAATGTCACTATCTAAATTTTTGAATTGTTACTTTCTCCTTCTTATTTCCTTCCCATCACCTCTTCTCTCCTCGCTTCATGGTAAAGTGTAAATTTATAGTTAAATTTGGTTTTAATTTTATATAAAATTATAAGATTCTGCATACATCTAATTACCTAGAATATGTCTATGTGCTTGTTATTTTCTCAAATCGAACGGTTTGGGTAGGTAGGAAGAAATTGGCTTATGGCAATATGCCCGCCCCCATACATATATAAAGTGTTAAATAAATTATAATTTATTAATTAATTTATTTATTTTATGCATACATTTCATATTTCACAAAATGGCACAAAAACACTCTGACATTTTTTTCTTGTACTGGGAGTAGGCTCAGTATATGAAGGGTCGGCATGCCAGATATATTAGTATACCTAATGTTGCAATTGGTTCGTAAATGGGCAAATGCCTGTTCTAAGAAACCGATTTGTTGCGGCGAATATGGTTATCGAATATGTTTCCGATATATAAAAATAATTTTGAAGAAATAGAAAAACAATTATAGCCCAATAGAAGAAAATATATACACAGTTTACGTTAATATAAAAATATATTTTTTAATGTATATACAACTAAAATAATATTATAGATTAATAAGTGATTCAATGGAATTGCATAATATTAAGATCACTATCCTTAATATTTTTTTTGATTCTTTACTTCCAATGTCTGTCAACCAAATCGTAATTCTCTTTTTCAATACTGTTGATTTATCAGATTTCCAAACACACGGAATCGGATTATACCGTATAGTTTAAATCCGTTGTACTATACATTATATAACTGATTGCATTTTACATTTATACATACATATTAGTCCTTCAGCGGTTATTCCACATTCTTCTGCAGTGAAACATTCCCGTTCGAGCAAACCAATTACTCAAACCATATTTGAATTTTGAAAATAAGTGTCAGTATGGTTTAAGTGGCTACTTTACATACTGTGTAACATTCACCATTCCGCGTATGTTTAAACATTTTTTTTTTTTTTCTTCATTTTAAATATTATTTTTATTTGTAAATATTAACTACAAACTTTAAAATAACTTTTATACTTTGATTTATTCCATTTATGTTTTTTTTCCGTCTCTTGTACTTAAATTATTATTTATAAATATAAAAAAAAATATGGAAATTTCACCGGTCCATTAGAGTTGAATCTTACTGTGTAAACTATAAAACTATGTAATGAGGAATTCCAGCCCAACCCGGAATTAAATTTTAAAAATGTTTTGAATAAAATAAAAAATTTGAAAAAAAATGCGTGAATAATTAAAAAATTTGGAGTAGGATGAAATATCTCAAAAACGCACGCAAAAATAAATAAAAAAATTTAAAAATAGTATTCATTTTAAAATCGTAAATAATGACGTCACTCCTTATATCTACGTGTAGTATTTCCCAAACTCCGGGACATAAAGAGAGAGAAACTCGAGAGATAAAGATTTAAAAACCACAATTAAAATAAATATTTCTCGTAATTCCAGCAATCGAACCCGGGACCCTAAGCATGGTTAGTGAACGCACCAATCACTAATCACTTAAGGCGGAAATACTACCACTTGATATCCTTTTTCAGGGTTTTTACCTAAGAGCAGCCATCGAGCCGATTGCTACGCTCCTTCGGGGTTCTTGTTCTATTTTACACGCAGACATGTATTCTTCATCCGCCCGTATGTAAAATAGTTTCTTATAATAGGTGATTTTGTGACGTTTTTTCTTATTTCGTCAGTTGGTAAGCAACCACCCTCAGAAGTATGTTTGAGTACCTATTCAAGTAATTGGGGGAATAGGGTACAAAACAAGTCACGGGGTACAATCCCCATCTTAATCAAAAGCACGCGCGGAGGGCGCGCGCCAAAACTTCGCGGGGAAAAAAATCGAAAACCTTCAACCCCCACCCCAGGCCTACTCCTATCGTATTTATTCCTTATCTCAATCCATCTCCCTCTTACACGATTTCTTCCCCTGGTTTTGCAATAATTTTAGTAGGAATCGGAATACGATCGGGGGATGAAGCTTCCTGTTTTAAAACTTAGGGTGAAAAAAATGGAAATCTGTCCAACATGTGACCGGGGAACACGTGCTGAAAGTAAATATAGGTACTTCAGATGTAGTAAATGAATATTTTTTATTTATTCTTTGAATACACTCAATACACAAATTGATTATAGAACAATTATTAGTTTTCACGTCTCGTCAAAGATACTTTGAATTTTCATAAAAATGTACACACTTTTGTAAATAAATATCGATATTTGTTTATACTTTATTTTTTTATTTTAAGAATTTATTATAACTAATAAACCTTTTTAACAATGGAATTGAAAACCTTTCGAAAGGAGTGAAGATTAACGGTACTATTTATTTATTATGGGTAACTTATATAGCGCCATTTTCGTAATAAAATACCTCAAGGGCGCTTTACACGGTGATTCTATTGTTAAGTTAATTTAATTGAAGCTTTTAAATTTGTAATTTAATTAAAATAATTTATTTTGTTGTCACGTGCTACGGATTTATTCAAATGATTTAGAGAACAAGTGGGTTTTAAGTTTTTTCCGAAACATCACTTCACTTTCACAGCCTCGTACCTCTGCTGGGAGAGCATTCCATGCCATAGGGCCTATATAGGTACATATATCAACAATACAGGATAAGCCGATGACACTTCATCTTAGCTGATAACATTGATGACCTTGAAGAACTCCTTATTTAGATAAATGATGCAGGAGAGGAATTGGGCTTAAGCATAAACATCAAAAAGACGAAGTGGATGGCATTTGGCAGAGCAAACTACTCAAGCATTACTTTGCGGTAAGAAAATGAACTATTGGAGAAGATGGATCAATTTAAATACCTCGACAGTATTATTACAAAGTCGGTAGACCCAGATGTGGAGGTGAAATGCAGGATCTAATTAGCCCGTAGCACATTCAACAAAATGAGAACAATATTCTGCAATGATAAATTGAATGTAAAACTTAGGCAAATAATAGTGAAGAGTTATGTTTAATATGTTCTGTTGTATGGCTCAGAAACCTGGACTATAAAAGCACCATGAGCCGGTTGGAGGCATTCGAGATGTGGCGTCATAGAAAAATGCTTCGTATACCGTTGACAGATTTGGTTAGTGATGTAGAGGTCCTGAGGAGAGCTTATTATAACAGACAGTTGTGAAAATGTATAACGGTCCGTAATATTATTTATCTGGGTCAAATCCTGCGTGGAGACAAGTCAAAAATCCGCCAACTTATACTAATGGGCAATATTGAGGGACAACGTGGACCTGGCAGAAGGCAAACGTCTTGGCTGCGCAACATGAGAGTCTGGAACGGAATGGTATGTGTGGAAAAGTTGTTCCGGGCAGCGCAAGACAAAGAGACCTTTTTAGAAGTGATTGCCAACGTCGGGGACAAGATATGGCACAAAAAGACGAAGAAATAAACAGAATAATAAATGTGATTAATATTTAAACTATAAACTTTGTATTTTTATTTATATCACAACAGAGATGGGTAGAATTTTTGTTTCAAGATTATGGATATTCGAGCGTTTACAGGACTTATGACCTGTCATAGGTTGGGTTCAAGTGGCCACTTTTATGTAGGTACTACAACATTCCCCATTCCGCTTATTAGCGAATATCCATATCGGTGACATTTTTGGTTTTTGTATATATGTCATGAAACAAGGAAAGCTTTCGCTAGCGCGTTTGGAGCGCCATACACAAAAACCAAAAATGTCACCGATATGGATATTCGCTAATAAGCGGAATGGGGAATGTTGTAGTACCTACATAAAAGTGGCCACTTGAACCCAACCTATGACAGGTCATAAGCCCTGTAAACGCTCGAATATCCATAATCTTGAAACAAAAATTCTACCCATCTCTGTAGTGATATAAATAAAAATATACCTACTCCCCCTTGGGATAAAACCCAGAATTGTGTGTGTATAAATATGTAAATATGTATACACATACCATAAATAATATTGTATAAACTTTGTAGTCAAACATTTTGCTAAATATATCTTACATGTTAGTTTAATTTGTGTCCTGATGAAGAGATGGGTACGTCTTGAAATCGGTAACCATAGAAAAATCGGTAAGTGGTTATATACAAATCACTATCCTAGTTCTTGTATGTTCAATATATCATTTTTAGAAAGTTGAGTTATAAATGCCATTATGTTCATTATCTTATTACGCGTAAAAATAATAATTATTTTTTCCGTTAGTAAATAGTATTTTCAGCATTTTTTGAGTACCAATCTCCACTCACTGATTTTACTAATTTGACTATAAAAACAAATAAAATATCTTTTGTACAATTTGCAAAATGGTCTATTGAACATTTAAGAACTAGGGCACTGAAATATTGAACAACGTTTTGACTCTGCCCACACACAATTTTCACCGTACATTGCGCAAATACCGCCAGCAGTTTTGGCAGCTTTATTCCCTCGATTGAATGGGAACAGAAGGAGGTGTCGAAAATGCTTACTTTCGTCCACATGACATTTGATTCTGAATCAATTAAAATAGTAGGTTTATGTAACATAAAAGCAAACACAATACCTTGTAGAGTAGAAAATTGTCTTACGAACGACCCGTTCCTATTTATTTATTTACTTTTATGCTCATTTTTAAATTTAAAAAAAAAACTGACACAACTTATGCTAAATCTCAAGATATAGTACTAAGAAAAGTGTTTTCAATTTTTTCCTAACCGCGTGATGAAAAGGATAGAACGCCACACTCCATCAGTGATAAAGCATTGAAGATATTAGAATTCGTTCTGCGTACAGCCAGGATTTTCGAAAATACCCGTGTATTCAGAACTCTTTACAATTCCTTGGTGCAAAGTAGACTCGAGAGTGGCTCGATTTAGGGGCCACATGAACTGAAGTACTTTCTTATGAAATATGAAATCCAAAAGAAGTTTCTGAGATATCTCTATATGAGAGAATGCGGGTATTCTCCTTGGCTCTACTCGACCAAGTTTCTCCGGGGTATGCTCGGCTCTAACAGTTTAGAGACCAGTAGCTCAATCACAAATAACTATCGACGTGCTAATAAGCGACGTGATAACAATTTCTCACCATGGTTGTTTATGGTATTCGCGATCACAATGGAACATAGTTGAACACCTAATATTAAATGTCAAAATATTTACGTTTCGCGGCGTACAATCCTGCTGCGCAATCACATATTTGAATTTCACCGGTGTAAACATGGAAAATATTCAGAAACTGCTATTTTTATTTATTTATTATTTACCATGCTATTTATTGCATTAAGCCGGCAATTGGCAAGCCAAATGTCAAGAAAAGCAGTCGCCATAGTACCTAATTGTAATTTAATTCTCACTTTTTTGTATTAGATAATCCTTACTCTTTTGCAAATGCAATATATTGTATTATTTTTATAGTAAACGCCGATTTTTCGCTAATGAAGTGTATTTATTTACGCGGAAAACAAAACACAAACCGACACGAGCGATGACTTAGAGATTACACACGCGTTGACTTATGACTGCGATAACTTAAGCATGTTCATTATTGTTCATTGTGATCGCTCAAATGCTTGGCATATTTTTAAGCACGTCGATGGTTATTTGTGATTGAGCTGCAGATAATGTGTAGGTATTTGACTACACATTTTTATCGATTGTTGCGCGGTATGGTCGATAATCCTGAGACTATGATAAGCATTGGTTTGTAAATTCCTAATAATTTACCTAAGACAGTGTCAGCATAGATTTTTTCATATTTCAATATACAGGATCAACCTGCCGATGCTCAAGCTTGTTGCAAGGGATACTGCTATGCTGAACAACATCGCTTTGGATTTTATACATTTAAAAAAAATAAAATAAACAGCCAATAAAACGTCAGAAGCAGTCGTATTCCCCTTTCGATTTAAAAAAAAATTGATTTAACAGTAATTTTGTTTAGCATCCCTGTAATCTAAAATCCAACATAAAAAATCCGAACACTTTGTCCGAAATTTTTATTTCATTTCTACGGCTAAGTCGTTCGAAGAATGTTTGAATACATTTTGGGGACTTCCTTCCTGGCAGTCACATAACGCCCTATATCGACTGAATTTGCCTGGCACTTGTGACATTTGGTAATCGGACACTAGAGCACGTGCTTCCTCGATTTAAAATAGACAGTTTGTATTGCGGAACACGTTTACAATGAACTCAAAAAGTACTTGTGAGAATCAAATACTAAACAAATAAAATAATTTACCTACATACATACCTACATGATTTCATTTTATTTTTGTTTATAAAAAATAAGTTTTTAAAATTAAATATTTTTTTGCGTTTTCGTCAAAACGGGCTTAGAGAATGGAAAATTAAGGAGGCGGTATGCAATCTTTTATTACAAGTGTTTGTTATGCTTCTATGTAATTTATTTATATATACGCCCAATGGGCATGTTTAAGAACATATTTATCCATATAAAATTATTACAACGGAAAGTAGAAAGACACAATGGTATATAGTAAACTTGGTGGGAGTGGAAGCGGGAGAGAGGTGTTTATAATTGAATTTGGTTCAGTGATCGTTTGAAAGAAGACAACTTGTCATCAAAGAAATCAAGACTGGTAAGTATGTTTGTTGACAAACCTAAGAATTCTGGGTATAGAGGAATGAAAACCATAGTTAGTTCTATGGTTATCGGTATGAAAGAGTAAGTGATATTTATTTTTTATTTTTTTGCATAAATAAGTACACATATTTATTAACAGGAAATCTATATTAAACTAGTGAATTAGAAAATTAATACGGAACGTCCTCTGGTTTGGAAAGTCTCCATCTAACATGGCTCAGCCTGTTTAAAGATTTATATAAGATCTTACGGATCAGAGGTCTGAACCCAACTTTATTTCCATTATCTATTAGGTAGTGAGTTCTTACGACTCGCTGAAAATGGCCACTAAAATTGATCATTTAGGTAAATTATAAAAACGCTTATATTTCATTTTTAAAAAATCAATGCCCAAATTTATCGACAGTATTTTTATTTATTTATTTATATTTTTCGCTTACAAACTATAATTAATTAAAAAAATAATGTGACCTCACTGGGGTTTCCCGTACCGACGACACTTAACAATTTAGTTTTTTGAAATTACATTTGAGAATAAACAAAGAAGACTAACTTAACAAACAAACATAATTAACAAATATTCAGACAGTTTTAAAAACAAGGTATTTATGTACATCTTTATTATTAATATTACAAAACACACAATGAAAATAACAAAAACCTAACATAAGCTATATAGTTGTGGATTGTGGAGCAGTTGATTCAGTATTGGTATTGGCAAATGAGACAATCCATTGTACTTCTACCTAGCTCCACTATCCATTTTTTATAGCCTTTTTAAACATTCATTACTAATTGCTTTATTAGATAGTGGAAGTAGGTTATAGATTTTAATTGAATAATACTCATATTGTCAAGAGGTTTGTCTAAATGTTTGTAGACAAAATACTGGATATTAACCGCTTGGTAGTTATTAAAATTAACTAATTTGGGCAGAAAGCCGAAGACTGGTAAAAAGTCCTTTACATTTTCTTACATATTTCCTTCTCTGAAATGGTCTTTATCTCGTCAAACGTATGTATCTATTTATTATGCGTCTTTGCGTTTGATACATTCCTTTTTTTATCTTATATGAGTCAATCATGTACGAGTATATTAAATGGGCGTCACTTGGTGAATAAAAAGCTACATCTCACGCCCTGCTATGAAGTATAAAACACAAACGGGGTCTTTTTTATCCGCGTTTTAAACCAATCGTAAAGAACCGCAAGTTTTTTCGTCGACAAAATGGCGACCCTCCAAAACGCTCCTCCCCGTGGTTTCTATTTTGGAACGCGAGTGTACGGGGGATATTTGTTTGTCGTCTCCCCCATAATATACAGAAATGAGATACATTAACGTGGTCCATGGGGTAGGAAGGAAGGTACACGCGGCGAACAAAAATAGAAAAAAAAGATGAAAAAACATAATGTAACCTTACTTTTAAAAGGCTCCAACGAACTGGATGTTTTTATACTGACAGATGTTTAGAAATGGACAATCGTCTCGCGAAGAAAATTAGGTGCCCACTTAAACCAGTCAATGACCGGTCATAAACCCTGTGATTGCCTAGATTTACATATTTTTTTCTCTAAAATATTCTCCATCTCTGTTGTTTATTGGTAATAATAAGATAAATACAAAATTAAAGTCATTTTCCTTTCCGTACCCAGTGGTGCAAAGAGCACTAGTTTTGTAAACCAAGTGCGTCGTATTTTGATCATCCGTTACAATAAGGTAAAATTATTGGTCACAGGCTTCAGGTGCTGATGACTGGTCCAGAAACAATAAAACAACCTTTAAAATCAATATTTCAACCATCTTGTCATAAATTGTATTATTCATACGCCTGGACACAGAGGATATAGAAATATTTCGCATAATAAAAAAATAATTAAACAACCTTGTTTTTTACCACTATTTTTTTTTCCACCGACCGGTTTCAAAGCTAAACAAGCTTCTTTCTAAATTCATTGCGTAAAGAAATAAAATTTACTTAATTTTTTTTTTAATTTAGATATATCTAGAAAAAGATAAAAAATTCAACTTTCTTGACTTGGCTGTAACAATATTGTATATAAAAATTGATTTCGACATCTACCGTAAACAAACATATTATACAGACACTATTATCCATATTTCCTCAAATCATCTTATTGCCCATGAACACTCCGCATTTCATTCAATGATACATATATGTTAATTAACGTTCCACTAGATGATAGTAATTCAAAAAAAGAACTTAAAACAATAAAACAGATTGCCAATGAGAACTTAATTGACTAAAACAAAATCGGAAACTAAAATAATAAATAAATATATTCAACTCAAAAAATAAATAAAGCTAACCCACTTGAACATTGGGGGCGTTTTTTTTTTATAAATGTAAATTTTTCTAAACAATTATTTAATTCCGTACCATCAAACATTAAACCTGCATTCTAGACAACTAATAACATAGAAACATTTTTAAAAATCACAAAGACATAGTCCATAAATATAATAAATCTGGCATATCGTCGTTACGCCGGATATATATGTTAAGTCAAATTTTGAATTTTTTTAAGGAGATAATTTAAATATTGTATCTTTTAATGATGGATGTTGTTTTTTAATATTTTTTTATTGGTGACAAATTAGAAAAGTAAGTCATTTTATTTTGATAAAATATTTAACTATATTTTGTTGAAATAAAATTGTTTAATCTTAATGAGAAATTAAAAATACTTTTAAAAAAAAATCACTTAATAGATATTACCAGCGCAACGACGATATACAAATTAAATTGTAATGATTGCGATTTAACCTACATTTGAAATACTAAAAATAACACTTCATTATTAGAGTAAAATAACACCGAAGTGCATAAATAATAATAATCTTTCTGAATTCGCAAACCATCTGATAATCATAATTTTAATAAAGACACTAGATTAAAAATACTTCATGTTGAAAATAAAATATTAAAATGAGATACCTTGGAAATCCAAGAAAATTAAAAAAGCGATTAAAAATAAGAAAACAATAATTAGTAAACAGTATTTCTTTTAGTCCACTCCTGTCTAGTTTAAAACGTATCCATCTCACATTACCATCCTTTCAAGAAAAAAATATCTGATTTATTTGTTTCATTGACAGCATACTGATAAAATAAAATAAAATCGGAAATAATTAAGTAGTAAAGTAAACCCTGAGAAAGAAGCTTGTTTAGCTTTGAAACCGGTCGGTGGAAAACAAATAGTGGTTAAAAACAAATTTGTTTTAGGTTTAAGGTTTTCCAATAACTTTTGCTTTATTTTTGTTTTAAAATTGTCTAAAATTAAAAATATTTTACTAAAACCCAAGGAAGTGACTTCTTTATAATATATTACAGTCTATGCTATCGCCCAGAAGCCCGTTTTTTATCTTTTAATATCACTATGTGTTAAGAAACCATTAATTGTTGAATCTTCTGTAAGATTTAAGTTTAACGAATTCAAAATTTATACATCTCTCAAAACATGAATACAACCTTATTAATGTAAGGTAACGAAATGCTATTCCGCGCACAAGGGTATGTATTATTTAGGCGCGTGGTTTAATGAGTTAGTGGCAGATGACGCCTATTCATGTGATTTTTATTTCCTTGTTTTTTTGGCGATAGGAATTTTGCAAATGGATTTAAGGGAACAAGGGTAGGAACGATTTTGAAAAATATTTTTAAAAAAAATCCAAGGCGGTATTTATGTATAAAAAAATACATCCGTAGCATTTCCTTTCATAATTTTATTTTAAAATTTAATTATTTATTTATACGCCCTGTGGTCTTTAACATTAAGGTACTTAAACTAATTGAATCTCCCAATGATTGTCTTCTTTTTCAATATTATATTAATTGTTTTAATGAATGGTGCGGCATCAATTGCCTTCAACTTAATATTGACAAATGTAAAATAATATCTTTCTCGCGACGAAAAAAACCTATACAATTCAACTACAAACTAAAAAATACTTCCCTTTCAATGGTTTCGTCAATAAAAGATCTTGGCATTACTTTAGATAGTAAACTCTCCTATCGTGAACACATTGATAATATTGTTAACAAATCTCTCAAACTTCTCGGTTTTATCAATAGAGTGACGGCGGACTTCAAAAATATGAATACCATCAAAACTCTTTATTGCTCACTAGTTCGACCCCATCTAGAATACGCTTCTCCTATTTGGTCTCCATTCTACAGGACTCATATTGACCATATCGAGTCTGTCCAACACCGTTTTCTAAGAAAAGTGGCATGGTTGCTCGGATTACAAAGGGGTAATTATTCTTATTTTGAAATAGAGCAATCTCTTAATCTGTCTTCATCGGAGAGACGCAGAACTAAGATGGACCTTATATGCATTTTCAAAATACTTAATGCTTTAAGTGATGTCCCATCTCTGTTGCAATCAATTTCTTTTCATGTTCCCAACCGTGTCACCAGAAGTCAAAATCTGCTATTTATAAAATCTTCTAAGAGCAACTTTGGTTTTTATGCCCCAATGTCCAGAATGTGCAGATTAGTCAATTCATCACACGATTTGGAATTTTTTGGGATAGATCTTCCGGCTTTTCGTAGATCTCTTCGCGACTAAACAGTGTAGGATGAAGTTGGATTGACATGGTTTAGCTCAAAGTTTTTGGTCTTTCGTTTTTATGAATATATTGTATACTATTATTGTTTTGCCCTTGTTTGTCTTTGCTAAATAGTTTTATGTGCTTTATGTTCAGTGTCTTGCATTTATGTTTTTTCATGTAACTGTTGTAATTGGCTTAGGCCGTATGTATATAATAAATAAATAAATAAGCAATGCATTCAAGGGCAGCAGTGTAACATTAGTATATAAATGAAATTAAAAGTAAGAATAACATGAGAAAGTTTACAAGAAATAACAATAAGTTAAAATAAGGAAATGCACCCACATAGGTATATGAGTAAACAGCAGTGGCAAGCCGCGATTTATTTTATAGGTAATCTACAAAAAATGTTCATTCATTTGTACCTATAGATAAGTTCATAATATTTTTAATTTCAATTTCAATTTCAATTTTCAATTTTATTTATTTACTCATATATATGTACATTACAAAATGGAATATCTTAATTCATACAGATAGAAATAATTTAAATAATTAGGTATATATATAAATATATATAAAACACATAAGTACACATAATATCCAGAGAATAATATGTTAAAAAAAGTAAGAGAATCTTGTAACGGAAAACTCCCTCAGAGACGTGAAAAATAACAATTTCCAAAGCGATATTGTTCAACATAGAGAATATGTAAGTAATGTAATTATAAATGGCTAGTTTTTCTTTCTGTGAAAATCAACTCAAACAACAATAACCACGCGATATACGTAGCTTTATTCTATAATATTTGAATACAATACTTGTACAAAAGTTGATTAAAAAATACCACAATAACATTCAGCAGATATTTCCATTATGATTTAAATGTCAACACTGAGCACTGGCCGATTCCTTTTCAAATGAATAATGCAAAAAACGGCCACTGCAAACGCCACATTTTCTATGTGATACATAATATGTCAACGGTATCCCATAAAAAAAAATATTGCTTTAGAAATAATGTTCGAAATACTAGTTTCCAAATAGAGAATCTTTAAATAATATTCGTAATCTGCAAGCTTGCTTTAGTACTAAAAAGACTGACTTGGGTTTAAGATGTAAAACATAGTGTACTTTTTTGTATGGAGGGATAAGCTGAGGTAATCGGCTAGTTTCGCCGTTCACTGAGAACGAGCTGGGCGCTGGGCGCACTTCATGGATTTTTTTGTAGGAAGATATAAACGGTGGTAGTAATTAATAATAATAAACAATCATTTTATTTATTTTCGCATAAACATATTTACGATAAAACATTATTATCATAAGTCAAATATAATGGTAAGATGTGCATAATCGCTTATTTTGACGATTCGCCCCTGGGCTGTCGATCTTATGATGGTGATAAATACTACCGCAAGATATTTAAGGACATAAATACGAAAAAAAAGTGTAAAAAAAATCCCTTGCTAGCGGTTCTGTAATACAAAAGACGGTATATTTTAAAATACATGTATTTAAAAACCAAAATATAACATATTTATATCATCATTCCCTTTCCGCACCTAATGGTGCATAGGGCACTGCATTGGTACAACAACCGCAGCGTATCTTGATCATTTTTGTTACATGAAGATAAGGTGATCAGTCTTACGCTTCAGGTACCGGTCCAGGGATTAAAAAATATTCTAGTGTAAAAACACCCTTTTAAATAATATTTCATATCAACCATATCGGGAATCGAACCCGAGACCTATTGCATGATAGGCGAATGCACTGACCATTATACCACAAGGCCGACATATTTATATACTTACTGTTTAACAATCAAATTTAGTTTATTTAATTTAATTTTTATTATTTATGTAGTTACATAAATGATACATGTTTTATTTTCTATTACAATCAATTTTTATAATTTTTTAATGTTATAACTGTGGGAAATTATAAAAGCAACATCGGATTCTTTTCTTCTCTGCCAAGGATCTTCAGAACAGTGAACAAAATTTCATCAAATGGTACTGTCGATGTGTTCCTACAGCAAAGGCAAGCGTTCAACAAGCAAGCGGTGATGTCACTCCTGATTCCTGACTCGCGATGATACACTTGCCATGTCCGCCTAGAGTATGCCATAATTATACCTTTTATAAATTTAAATAGATTTTAATATTGTTTAGATGAATTGTTATTATATAATATATACCCATTAATGTCAATCTGTTAGGGCTTCCATAAGCCTGTTGATTGGCTTTTAAAAAAACTAGCTTTCCAAAAAAGATACTAGCTCTTGTGATTGAAGAATGACTTACACTGTTTTATTTATTTAGTTGTTTGAAGTTATATAATTTCGAATTCGCATGAGAATTTTTTTTTATACAAAATAAAAAGAAAAACATAAAATAATAATACAGTAATACTAATTAAAATATAATGCTGTTAGTCAGGCGAGAGTGTAAATCTGAGTCAAGTATAATTAATAAGATTAAGAAAGGGTCTCTAAGATGGTTTGGTCATGTAGAACGAATGGACGACGAAAGAATGGTAAAACAAGTATATATGGCGAAAATGGCGAGAACGGCAACGTGAGACGAGGACGACCAAGGAAGACGTGGCATGATCAGATAAACCAAAATCTTAAGTCTGGTCATGTCAAATGCAGACAAAACCGAAGGGAATGTAGGCCAGGATAGACGCATGTGGCAGTCCATTCTCTCTGCCTACCCCTACGGGGAAATGGCGTGATGGTAGTAATAGTAGTAGTTTTTACTCAGTTTAAAAAAAAAAACTTTAAATTTACTTTAAAAAAATACATTTAAAAGTTTATATATATATATCTCGAGTCTTGTACTCAATGTAAATTTATGTGAAATGATTGTGCTACACAAGGGTTAACAGTTTGTCACAAACTTAACGGCACCCATAAAATACTTTAAAATAAAAACAAATAAACGGAGTAAAATTAGCGAAATGACAAAGTGCGGTTGTTGGAGATACTCGTATCAGATTATATCTACTCTCTAGTGATGACAAACGCCATACGTTTCGGTTCGTCCTCATGACACGCCTTCAGGACACGCGTCAAATGATGACTTGTAGAAAGTCGATTGTAACAACATTTGATCAATATAATTAATACATATGTATGCAGGGCCGCATTACCGTTGTAGGTACACTAGGCCCCAGCCTAGAAGCCCCCGACTGAAAAATAAACTTTACCGAGTTTTATTTTAAAGTAATTTAAGAAACGCATTTTGTTTGAAGGTTTATTTTTCAAATTCTTTATTGACATATTACAGCGAGCCTGGCCGGCAGGGACCTCGAGCCTTCAGAAGGGCCCAAGCTGACAGGTTCTTAATTAAAAACTGCCATAACAGAACAGCCAAAATGCGGTATTTAGTATTACATACTTATTTATCAAATCACAAAAAACTATCAAATTCGTCTTCGCATTTTGTGTGTAGGCTTATTTTTAAAAGTGGTTATTGAATATTATAGTATTATTATATCGAACCTGGCCACCAGCGACCCTGAGCCTTTAGAGGGGCCCGAGCTGACCTTTTTTTAATTACTAAGTTAAATGTGGGTCCATAGTCCCGTCTTCCCTATATAGTGTAAACTTCTTTAAAAACCATAACAGTATTACGATGTCACGAGAACGGTGAAACTGGTCCATCAAACTATTGGATTAAAGTGACAACCGATCGCTTGTTACATTTTAGTTTCATTAAATAAAAATAGCAAACAAAGAACCGCCGAATGAACCGAATCATCACTTTCGTTTTGCTGGGTACAAAAAAGTTATTAAATTCCTAAAAGTTAATAAATCACTATCAACGTCCGACCGCGAGCAGCAGACAACGGGCAGGCGTTACTGCGCAAGCGTGAAGAATCGTTAATAACACACTTCTGGTTTACGCCAATTAAAAAAACGAACATGGCGCCTCGCTAATTTGAAACGCCAACCGCTAAATCTGATTATAAATGTTTAGGATTTTTATAAATGAGGAAGTTCAATGCTACGGGAAATTTGATGTAAATGTTAACAATATATTCATAAACACGATAAACTATAAATGCTGGAAGTCACATTTGGTCAATTGTTCAGGAGAGCGGTTTGAAGTTGTAAAACTGTTTCAAATGTATCTCTCAAAGTAAAACCCCAATTTTTGCTGTTTTTTTGGATTTGGTTATGAGATTTAGATAAAAAAAAACATTTAAAGTATGGACTATCAAATAACTATGGGACTTCAATGTTTTTTGTTCAAATCGCGCCCCAATTCCTTCTCGGAGTGTAGTATAATATATAACAATGTATTTATAAAACTTTTTTTAGGCAAAAACATTGAATTAAGTGCCATTAATTAACACATTAATTATTTCTTAAAATAACGGGTAAATATAAATATAATGGCATTATATTAATAGCAGTAAAACAATAATTGAAAGTTAACATTTTACGAAAAAAAGCAAAGTAAAATAATTAAATTACGGCAAAAGAAATTACATAATGGTTATGAATGGTTGATTATGACAATAAGATCAGATTCATCTTGTGCAAAATCCTTCGCTGCGTCAGAGGTAGTTTGTTACAAAAATTATGGAATTTATTCAGTATCCACTGCTTTAATACCAGCAAACCGTTGAATTTTGTTGAAAGCAGGGTATTATTACTGCACTACTGGTGTTTTAGAACAAGCTATTTTAGTAGTGGTATACCGGAGGGCTCTTATGTTTTTAGCATTAGCATTTAGCATTTTTAGCATATAATCTGAAATATGAACAAACTAACATTCATAACTCAATTTAGGTACACATATAAGACTGGACATGGATCATTTTGCATATAGGTTGTTGAAGAATGCTGATGACAGATCATGAGCTCTGTAAATACCTAAATGTCCATACCAGAAAACAAAAAATAAGTATTTGAACATTTATGTTTCGACGAATCTTATACAGCGTATATAGTAATAATAATTCGATTGAATTCTCCGAGATGAATAAAAAAAGATGTCTTTTTAATATGGATGTCCTAATATATGTCTACGGAATAGTAATTGTTTTTCAAATATTTTTTTTATTATTTTTTATTTGGAAGTTCAACAAGGATACATAAAATTCATACAATTTGTAAGTAAGCATTGCTAACATTCTATAAACAATGAATAAACATATCCTCAATTATAAAACTCCACCATGTTTCATCAGTTATATAAAATAAGAGTGTGGCGTGATTAAATTAATTTAAGTAATAATAAAGATTAAGTATTGAGTTAAATAAATAAAATTGAGTTAAAAATAAGAAAATATTTATTTTTTTAAAGAAAATAAAATTTTTAAAAAAACATGTGAGAAGTAATAAAATAAACTAAAATTAATTTACGTACACAGCAATATATAAACAAATAGTTTTTTTTTATTTTTATAATCATCATGATAAATTAACTTTTTTTCTATTTTGTTATGGAGTCCTAACATTCTTGCGAGAGGGTTAAAATGTGCCATATTTTTGTAAAAATTGAAAGGTAAAAGGTAACGGGTGATCTTAGACGCCTGCGGGGAACGTACAATGACACATTTTCAACACAAAACACTGAATCAACATTATTGTGAGTTATATTATACAAGTACATCATATCTGTAATTTGTCTCCTAGTTTCTAACTTTTCAATTTTAAAATACTCCAAGCGATCTTCATAACATTGAAGTATTCTGCCCATGTTACACTTAACTGACAAATAACGAATGATTTTTTTCTGTGCAGTTTTTAATTATACCAAAGAATACATCTGAATTCTAAATTGCTGCGTACAAGAGAATTATACAAACGAATTGTTGATGTTGCATTTTTAAATGGCTTGGATATTCTGTGTATGAAGCCAAACATTTTTAAAGGATTCCATGTCAAAGATATCTACCGACAAACAAAGATACTTCCTTTCAAGGTAATGCCACTGCATGACAAAACCAATACTATTTTAAATATCACCAACTTTTCTGCTCATTCAAATTTAAAACACACATTTCGTCATAATATTCATAGTTACAATACGCGTTATTCAAGGAATCTTCATGTGTCTAAGTTTCGCTCAACAAAGTTTGGCAGTAGGTCCTTGGAAAATAATGGCCATTCCGAATATAATAAACTGCCTGATGAGCTAAGACACGAAAAATTTAATAAAAAATCCAGAAGTGTCGCAATTAAAAAATATTTATAAAATCTTTTTGATATTGATAATTATTAATGTAGTTTATATAAGATGGTGTTTTATGTTTCTTATACGATTATATTTTCTTTTTATTTCGGATGAATTAATTTGTATGATGTTATGTATTATCAAAAAAATGTTTTTTCTTATATACGGTCTCAAATGAGTTTCTAATAACTCATGGGAGTATAATATGTAATTTGTATATATTGTATTTTATGTTTTATGAATAATAAAAATATTTAAAAAAGTTTTATCTTTAACGATACTGAAATGATTGGAAAAAGTCAAAAGTAATTCCAAGATCTCGGATTAAGCTTACCGGGTTGAGGTTAATATTATTAATGTATTACATGAGTGATAAAATAAAATAAATAAAAATAAAATAAACCAGACAATTACAAATCTATATAAATGCCTCGATTTTTTTTTCAAATATACATCAATATTGATACTTGCTAGTGGATTGAAGCCAGTAAATACTGTCTACAAAGATTTAGACATACATGTTATATATTGTAAACAACTCACTAAAACTAAAATCAACCAATGTGCTTTATACCTACGCACCAATAATTCCATATTCTTTTTTTTTATGGTCCTGCATCTTTATTTGAAATAATGACTAGATTTCATTTGGTTTTGTAGATATATCTGATCGTTTCGGCAAAATGAAAAAAATATGTATTTAAAAAGTAAGCAATAATTTATACGTATCAGCTGCAAAATTGAATGCGCAGGGAGCCGTTCTAAATAAAATTAAAAAAAGAAATCCAATATAGCTCCCAATTCATTTTTGAATTTGAAAATGGGCGGCTTCGCGGCACGTTCTATTCCCGCCCATTTTTAGCGTTCAATTTTTTTTTGGGTTACCACATGTCGCTGTCGTGGCCCAATAACATTTACCAAATTTTTCTAGCCTACTCAATTTAATAGTACTTACCGCCCATTTGAATAAATACATTTTTAAAAACTTACTGCTAAAGTTATTTAAGAAGATAGAGAAGGGAAGTTGAATTCAATAAATTAATAAAATAATTAACATAAAAACGTTTTCGTCATAATTTTGAATATTTAAATTACCACCATTATGACTGGTCGGACATTTGATTCTAGAATTTGACAAATATTGAGTTGTAACTAGGTATGTCATTAGAATTCATAAAGAAACAGTAAAATCTTTTTTTAAAACAAGATAAAGAACCATTTGATTGTTTTCAAGAAAAAGCCTAGCAGTCGACATGTTGTGTGTCCGACTTTCAGCAACTCATTAACATCTTCAGTTGCTTATGGTACAGATTGTTCTGAGTTGCCTTGATTGTTATCAAGGAAACTCCGAACTGATTGTTATCGGATAGCAATGTATTTAATTTTTACGCAGAGCACATTTAATATATTGTTCGAAACAAATCACTCGAGCGTCTTCAGCATCCATAATGTCGTCAGTTACAAAAAAATACTCAACTCATTAAACACGAAAATTAATATATTAAAAAATAAACCCGACGTAATTACTTAATGAACAGATAACACACGTGCATTCTCCATTACAATACTCATTGTAATATTTTTACTAATGACTTTTTACCCTTTGTTTTTCAGAAATCATAATTAACAAAAATCACACTCACGATGGATGGGACACTAAAAATAATATATATACAATACTTGAACTCATTAAAATAGTAACTCATTAGTTAACCCGAAATGTTTTTGGTAATAATCCTTAAGATAAAAACAATTTTATTTAATTAACTTTTATATAATTTTGAATTCTCTATCCTTAGCTCTGTTTTGTATGATACGTTGAACTCCTTAATGTCGCGAAAGTGATGAAACCTGTCATTGAATATTTTATTTATTTATGTTATTTACTTACTAAGAAACAAGTCATAGAAAAAAATAAACCATTGAACCCGGTGAATTATTTGTTGCAATTGAAGTCTAAAATACAAATAAAAATAAGGGATGATATAAAAGGAAACAAGGTATTTTTGATACAAAATTGAGATACAAATCAGTCGTGAAAGCCTTATTTCGAGACAACTTTACACTGCATTTGAGCATTCTATCGCCCTTAAAATGTGCCACGGAATTTATCCAGTAGTTAACTAAAATTCATTTAAGTGAAAAATCATCACGATAAGAGGATTTAAATGCTGGCTTAGCTGAAGATGCAATGAGGTGACCATGGAGAATAGTGTGTACGTAAGAATAGTCTGATTAAAGATAAGACGTTATAATATATTACTATAGATAGGCAAGAAAGGGATTTGATCTACCGAACTAATCGTATCTCCGATCAATATAATATAATAATGGAGGTAATACGAAACATGTGATAAATATATTTCATAAAAAAACTGTAATAATAAAACAAACAAACAAAGCGTAGCGCCGTTTCCCCGTAAGGGAAGGCAGAGAGGATAGAACGCCATATCACTCTGTCTTTGCATACATATCTTGCTACCTCTACATTCATACATATTATCACGCACGCGCGACGATTATTCCGACATTTAACATGTCCATCGTCAAACATTTGTTAGATTTGATCATGCCATGTTTTTCTCAGTCTTCCTCTATTTCTACGTCCATCAACATTCGCATCGTAAATCTTTTTGGCGGTCCTTTCGCTTTTCGTTCGTTCTACCATCGCAGAGCCCCTTTCTTGATTTTGTCGATAATAATTATCTCAGACATACACGATGTACGAATCTTATTCAACGGTATATATTGAGAGCGGTAGTGGTTACACACATAAATAGAGACATTTACCCAAGCGTCAACCACAACTATAATAAAGATACTCTTATAGGGATCTGATACTAAGTGAAGGGGTCAACACTGTTCTGGAATCGAGACAACACTATTACGTAGGCAAAAACGTCCATAACCTTTTGCCAGAATCGTGGAAAGACGGGAGTGTTGTCTAGTTGTGGAAGGTGTTGACCTCGCTCTTTCATGACATTGGTCGTAGGGAGTCAGAAAAGTTGATGCATGCCACGGATTTGAGATTCTTAGTGGATGTCGAAAATCAAATATAAAAAATAAGAAATAATTTTTTAAAAAAATATTTATAGATGACATCCATGAAGTTTCGCGTAAATAAATTGTCTATGTTTTTATGAATGTATGTATGTGTATGCGCATGGGTGTATGTACGTGTGTGTGTATGTACATGTACATGTGTATATATCTGTGTATATATGTGTATGTCTGTACGTATATTTATCAAAATGTGTATACGAATAAGTTTATATTTTGTTTGTCTGTGCTCTCTATTAATTTGTCAACTATTATCATATATAAAAATGTAATTGCCTAGCTTGGAACGGGGTATGTACCCTGGTTAGCTGGACAAAGTGAACATGGAGTTATATTTTGATAAAGAGCGTAAATAAATAAATAAATAAAATCTTGACATTTGTGCATTTATCATACATAGTTTTACCACACTTTTGCATGAGAGATCGCATTTCAACAGGCCTACTTTTATCCCCGTTTTTCATAGTCCATACTTCGCTCTCGTACATCACAGTCGGCACCAGGACTGCATTGTGAACTGCCAATTGTGCCTCTTGCGACAAACATTTTTTTGCCAAGGTTGATTTAAGTGCATCGTTCACTCTGTTCCCGGAACTCACCCTCCTTTTAATATCTTTCTCAGTCATTTCATCCCTAGTAAACATACTTCCCAGATACACAAAGTCCTCTACCTGTTACAGAATAACCCCATTCACAGTGATTTTACATTTAGTCCTACTTTTAATTCTTTCAAAAACCATCACACTCGATTTATCGACATTCATCAGTAAATCGCTTCCCTTGCACATATCGCAGACTTTTGTTATCAATAATTGCAGGTCCTCTTTGATGTTAGCAAGGAGCACAGCATCATCAGCATACAAAAGGAAATTGACAGTTAAACATTCTTGATGTAACACTGATTAAAAACATAGTTTATATTTTTTTGAAATCTATATGTATGTGTTATCCTGAAAATATTATTAATTAAAATAAAATAAACTATTGTAAGACGTCACTCCCCATTATGTGCACAATAATTGTTTATTTCTTTTACGTAATGGGAAGCGTTAATGTAAATATATGTATTTGATGAATGTAAAAAAATGTATTTAGTTGTATTATTGTATTTTCATTTGTTATTAATAAAAAATGATCGATTTTAGCTCCCATTCTTAAACCTTTCAGTTCTTTCATAAAATTATCGATATATACGTTGAACAACTATGGTGACATTACACATCCTTGTTTGAATCCTTGACATTCGTCAAACTACGATGTGTATGCTCCATTTAGTCTAACACTTGTAAAAATTTTCGCCAACAATTTTAAATGTATATTTATCAATATAATATTCTAATTATCAGCCCACCTTAGTAATAATACTCCATACTTTCATTATCTATAGTAGAAATTATAATAATAAAAATACGTACAGAGTTTTATTACACTTTTATTTTTAAAAATTACCGGTGACCGACATCGTCAGACTGAATAAAACCATGTATGCATTTTTTTATATTATTATTAAATATAATATACTGCGATTGGTGTACCAATGCAGTGCTGAAAGGGAATGATGATGATGATTATTGAAATTAAATTCAGATTTTAGTTTTTTGTTTACTTGTTTTAATCCTTCCATAACGTTTCTTTCCTAACTGCTTACAATCCTCCAAAATAGAGGCTAGCAAAAAAGATAAGTAAGAACAATTATAAACATATTTTTAAAAAGAGGAAAAACGATAAATGCAAAGACCGCGTTTCCAATTTAAAAAAACTTCGAACAGAGCTTGCTACCTACAAAATAACGTATGAATTTCAAATTTAGAACATGCATCGGATATGGGTCAGACAAGGATGTTGCCAGTCCAAGAAAAAATGTCCGTACAAATAAATACTCGGGTACCTATGTACAAGTACCTAGAAGGGGAAAATGACAAAAAAATGGCGCTCAGGTGACGCGCGATCTATTGTAAAAGCCACGTATGCTTGGCAAATAATATCCAAATAATTTCTGAAGGGACTGCTTTAGTTATATTTTTTATATTAAAATTTTATTAGATATGATCTCGGGACAGTTGTGGGTGAATGAATGATCTTTTGTGGAGTTTATTACAGATTAAAATGGTTGTTATTTTGATTGTAAAGCATTCTTTTTATTTGCCCACGTTTCTGCGACCGATAAAAGATATTTTACAGTTTTGATATTACAGATTCGTGATCAATACTGTGAAATTTAACCTTTTAAATGCTGTTAGGTAGGCTGTACTGAATGCCGTCGAATAGCCGATATAAAATTTACAACTAAAACATTCTTCATAAAAAAGACGAATGACATAGTTCCATAAAAAAGGTTTAAAAAAAACTTTTTTTATCGTTAAAAAAAATTTAAACGATAACTGAAGGCATCATTTAACCTGGAATTTAAGAAAAATATCACAAAATTGGTTTGATTTAAAATGCTTGTATTTCTTTTTCTTTAATAACTTTCCTCTGAAATTCGTTTTTGTTCCCACGTAAGTTTTATTCGTTCCAACGTTTCGGCTAAATTTTAGGAGCTATCTTCAGAGTAAACTGTGTTTTGTTGAAAAAATATATGTTTATGTACTAGTAATTTGTATCGTTCAATCGGAAGTAGGCACATTCCATGTTATTTTTGTAGTGTGTAGTGGTGGAAACCATGATGAGTTTTTCTAAAAAACACACAGTTTGCCCTGAGGATGGCTCCTTATTGCTACCATTGGGTAGCCGAAACGTCGGAACGAATCTAACTTACACGGGATCACCCAAAAAGATACACATTGAAAACATTGACTGAGAAAATCTAGATTCTTTATACCACTCCGGAAGGCAGACGAAGCAGAGGCAGACCAAAATTAAGATGGCTGGATAATGTGGAAAGTGGCATAAGAGCAATTGACCTGACGAGCTGGAGAAGAGCCGCAGGCTGTAGGGGGGAATGGAGACAGATTATGGAGGGGTCAGGGCCCACGACGGGCTGTAGCGCCACTGACGATGAAGACCGTGAAAATCTACACACATATCCGTCTACATTTAGTCTAATTTTCAAGCGGCGTTATTTTCCAGTCGATAAGTAATTGTATTTGAATTATATAAAACTTTTTATCGGAAATACCGTAGAAAACGATTATTTTTATCTAAGGTTTTTTATTATTTTTTTTAAAGTAGAGGTTTTTAAACAACGGCGTTTTAAAATGGCTAAATCGTATGATTTTCTTACTTTTTGTTTGTTGTAAATTCAAGCGGGATTGTTAAACGTCTTTCTATTTTTTTTTATTCAAATCGCAGACGCAGGTAAAAATCTTTAAGCCTTGTGACAATTACAAAAAATCTCAGTTTACCTTAATGGTCCAGTGACTAAAAATTGGAAGGATGTTTTCCTGTATCGGGTAGTTGGGATCACATCCCTGCCCCTGTAGGAAACCTGTTGTGGCTCCTTCAAGTAGAACAACAAAGCACTTTCTTTCTTCATCACGAAATAAATGCAAATCCATTATCTAGTGCAGTGACGGACATGACATAATAATATTATTTTTTGACGCGATCAATTTCTTTTTTTTATTTATTATAAAAATAAATATTTGCGTTCTTATGATTAACCAAAATATTTAATTTTGAGGGCCATTTACAACGAGTTGTGAATAACTCACTGTTAGGAAATGGAATCAAGTTTAAGTAAAGTGGGATCCGAACGACGGACTTTGGTCCGTGAGTCCGAGACACTAGCGACAGGACCACAACCCGATTAAATTATATATATTCAGATCAGATATATTTCATAGAACACTTTTGAATTTTAAAAGGCAGTGTATCAATTTACTATCTTCTATGATACTATGTTAATTTGAATTGTTTACCGTTTATGGCTCTATCTGTATTCTAAATTAGTATTTTTCTAACTTCTTATTATTTTAAGATTATTTTAATATAACCTATACAAAAAAACGCACTCCTGTTCTCTCCACTGCGATATATGTATGTATTATTATGTATACCCATATATTTTCTACTAATATGTAATGATGATTATTTTTTTATTATTTTTATTTTTCTTACTCTTCTTAATTAATTTTCATTTTTTGCTACTTTTGTGTAAAATGCATTTCTGTCTTTATATTTAAAAATGCATTTCAGTCTTTATATTTAAAAATGCACTTCTGTTCTTTCCACTACAATATTCCGATTCCGCGTTTACATTCCTTAGCCAACAAATTTACTTGTGAAATAGACATTTTTAATACGACAATTATCAATTTTAAAACGTTCTTAATGCACTGTTTGAAACAAATTATTAATGTCGTAATAAAACTTTCTTTTTCATACAATTCTTTTTCTGTTTTTGATGTGTATTATTATTATCTTATCTCTTTCTGATTTTAATTTATCAAATATTTTTGTGTACCGTATATTATATTATTTTCACATATATACTTACTGTTAACTAATTTTCATTATTTGTTTTTAACAATAACTTGTTGATACCATTTTTTTTTATACTTATAAGTATATGAAAATGTATTTATTTTTTTGTTTGAATTCTTTACAAGTTATTTACAATTTGCTTTTTAATTCAATTACTTTTATTATATCCATATAAAATTATTTTTTTCTTTTTTACTATGTAAAGTTTCACTTTTTATTTTGCATGGCAGTATGCTTCTTATTGTTTCTAAATGTATACAAAAAAGCATTATTTATCTTTTAAATTTTTACGCACTATGTTTGTACTTAACTGTATATTTTTTGTAAATGCCCCTTGGGCGTATTGTAAAATTAAATAAATAAATAAATATATATATACGTACTATCTGTTTAGTATACCCGTATTTTTTATAATAATATGTAGTGATTATATTTTTAATATTTTTCTTTTTCTTCTAAAAATCATTTATACTTTTTGCTACTTCTGTGTAAAAGACATATTTGTCTTTATTTGTATATATGAATGTAAAAAATGTAAAAGCTTACAGGGCGTTTAAATAAATAAAAAATATATTTACGATGCTGATGCTGGTTTAATGATTCATGAAACACTCCCAGAAGTTTAAAGTTATGATAGATATTTTGACATGAAAATGCTTTTGAAAACATAATTCAAATTTGTTATTTATCAATGTCTTGAGAATCAAAAATGTTCGTTATAGTGAACTATCACAATTATAAAAATATAATAAAAATCATATTTAACGCAGTTTTTCATCGTAGCAGGATGAAATACATCGCAAAACTTGGTTTCGAGACCTTTTAGATTTTTTAGCGTCAAGCTTGTATGAATCAATACACTGTGCAGCGTTTTAAGTTTAGATGTATATGAAGCAACTCAGTTTTAATATTTGGCCAATTTGTTGTATTTTGTATAAAATATATTACCGAGGTTCCATTATAAACCTTCACTACACGCCTTTGAAAACAAAATGGCGGCACAAAAGATTCACGAAGTTTAAAAAATACCGCACATGCGGGTACTTTTTACCCGCGCCTATTGTGTTTACTATGAAGTATGCTTCAAAACACATTCCTGCCAATACAATCATCATAATATGCCGAGTAAGGGTACCTACGACTCATTCATACTCCAGGTAGCTAACATTCTAATAATATTTTTTTAAGGTAAGTACTACCTACGTTATGTTGCATGTGTGAAAAAACCTTGATATACACTACCTACTTAACAAGTTTACTCTGAAAGGTCCTTGACGATATACTTAAAAATTATAATGTACTTGTACCTACGTGTGTGTGAACAAGTATTTAAAAAAATAAATTTTTCTTTTTTTCAACCAATAAACGCGTGCTGTGATTGATTTCCGGTTTCCGGAAAGCCAACTCACCGATCAGCAGATCTCTCTGACTAGAAATTGTGGCCGGACAAGAAAACCAGATTACTCGATTTCCACGCCCACAGCTCCCTAACGCATACGTGCCGTTTAATCTCTAAAACCCATTATTAACTATTCTTACATTGTAACTCAGTGAAAAATAAATCTTATGTATGCAAGGCAAGAAAGGTGTGCTTGTTAATTTAATTAATGGATGCATTGAGAAAATAGGAAACTGGATGGCTGAAAACAGACTAACATTAAACCCATCAAAAATGGAACAACTATGGGTGGCTTCAGCCAGACGACAGAACTTGATTCAGGATACGGCACTACCCGATGTAGGGAGTACCGCTTTACTTACCGTTAAACTACTGGGAGTCTTACTTAATTTTTTAAATTTTTTTATTCTGTCACTGGGAGTCTTACTTAATTTTTTAAAATTATTTTTTATTTTTATTTTTTTTAAATAGGAAACTGGATGGCTGAAAACAGACTAACATTAAACCCATCAAAAATGGAACAACTATGGGTGGGTGGCTTCAGCCAGACGACAGAACTTGATTCAGGATACGGCACTACCCGATGTAGGGAGTACCGCTTTACTTACCGTTAAACTACTGGGAGTCTTACTTAATTTTTTAAATTTTTTTTTAAATATTTTTTTTTTACATTTTGTTTTTTAAATAGTACAAACATAATAAATGAATGTCCCAATATTTACTTATATCTAATTATTATTAAAACATATACTAATTATTAACATTTTTCAAACGATATACGTACACTAAAAAAGAAAACTTCCATAAAGCTAACACGAAAATTTATCTGCTAAACACATGTTTTTTTAATTGACATTTAAATGAAATAATATTTTTTTTCTCTCTTATTTCCAATGGTATTTCCTTATAATATAACTGTACAGCTCGGTGCATCAATGAGTTCTGTGTACTTGTTTTCCTACGAAATGGTAGTCTTACTTCATGTTTATTTCTTGTTTTATATCCGTGTTCACATTGATTAGAAAAAACCTTTTGTGTCAACTCTTTTGAGGTATAACCATTAATCAGTTTATGAACAGAAAACAATACATTAAAATATATTAGTTGACGTACTGTCATAATTTTTGCTTGTTTCAGCATCAACTTTATTCTGGTGTATTTTTTTTTTTCAAAATTACTCTCATAGCCCTTTATGCAGAACAGTAAGTAATTCTGATCTGACAACGATAAGTTCATGCTTCTACCAGCTAAACTAATTAAATGCATACGCAAAAATTTGCCGGTTGATGCCGCCCGTCAATTAGTAAATGCGTTTGTAGTGTCTAGATTCGATTATTGTAATGGTATCTATGCATGTCTACCAATGCACACAATGACTCGCATAGTCTGTATTAAATGCCGAAGCGAGACTTATTTTCGGAATCTCTAAGTCCAGTCATATCACTCCACTATTTTGGGAATCCCACTGGCGATGTTTTCCACAGAGGGTGGAATACAAACTCTGTTAGCTTATGTATAAATCACTGCACAACTCTGCTCCGGAATATCTAAGGGAAGCATTCCAGATGAACTAGCTGACAGGCGTCTTATGCTTAGATCAGCTACGTCTACGGCGAGAGAAAAATCTATTACACCTCTACGCAAAACAGCGCACTAAATTCAGTGAACGCGGGTTTGCGATCGCAGGCCCTATAGCATGGAATGCTCTCCCAGCAGAGGTGCGAGGCTGTAAGAGTGAAGTGATGTCCCGGGAAGAACTTAAAACCCACTTGTTCTCTAAATCATTTAAATAAATCCGTAACATGTGATAACAAAAGAAATTTGTTTGAATTAAATTACAAATTTAAAAGTTTCAATTAAATGTATTTATCTATAAAATCACTATGTCAAGCGCCCTCGGGGTATTATATTACAAAAATGGCGCTATATCAGTTATCCATAATCATAATAAGATTAATCTTCATCACGTATCATTTGATAATTAATACCTACTCGTACATTATAAAGAAGTTTGAAGGATATTGGATAAAAAAAACGGTTTTTTTACACGCGGTAAAAGTTAGAGCATTTAATTGCATGGCAATTTTTTAGCCAACTCTTTTTCTTCTTTTCCACATCTGCTCCAAAGTGGAGCATATGGACATCACTAGTTACCTCCAGGATGCCCTATCGCCAGCGACAACTCTCGTCTCCACACACGTCAATCCAGCGCCCCTTGGTTACGCCGATTAAAGTCGAAAGATCATCATCAACGGCCTTCCAGGACGGCGTGACTCTGCAGGTGTAAAGAACAGGCAACTTGGGTATAGGTTCTCCTGAGGTACGTGAGGTGCCTAGTACGTGTTCAAGCTAGGTTCACCGCCGTTTCCTCAAGACGCTCGTTATAGGAGGCTCCTGCGTCCGTTATCGGACTTCAATGTTAGTTATAAAATCAAACCACCTTATACCTTATATTCTCCTCAAGCATCTACTCTTTAAACTCAGAAGTTTGGTGTTCTGAGCTTTGGTAAGGTACCAAGATTTGCAACCATATAGCAAAACTGGTATTATACGAGAGTTGAATTATCTGCATTTTGTTTTGACAGAGTATAGAGTAGAGCTCCAAACATCACGCATCATGTTAAAAGTTGCTCCAGTAATTCTTAGGCAGGTTGAGAGCTATTTGTGCATGCTTCAATCCTCAGTTATGTCAACTCCTAAGTATTTAAAGCCGACAAAGAAAAAGATAAAATGTTTAAATTTCTTCTGGAACAATATTCAAATGAATTAAGGGTAAATTTACATAGAAAGAGCAATGAAAAAAATCATTGTAAAAGATCCGTTTTAGCGCTGTTAGTTGTTGAAAAGGGTTCACATTTATTTTATACTCGCCTTACAAAAAATATATGACGTTTTACAGTTATCTCCGATACTTTGTAGTTTCAGTATTTTTTGTTTTTGTAAATATAGACAAAGAGCATTTTGAAAGTTTAACGGCTTTTTTTAATCAACTATAACAGTGCCATACGAAAATTTATTACTACTCGGGTGCTGGAGTTGAGTTATTTTTTCAGGGTATGTTTTCTCCAAATAACTTTTTTTGAAGCTTTTTTGTGAAATAATTTATGTTCCGTAAACACATCGCAGGCATCTCTAACGCAAAATACCGTATAGTTGCACCTTTGTTACACTTGGGACAAAATAATCAGAAGTTTATAATTTTAGTACCTACACCGTTTTTTTCTCGAATCTCTTTTTTTGAGTTGTGACACTTTTTAAGCGGGGATGAAACATGGTGTCGAACATATAATTTAATATAAAAGAAGTATAATAAATAAAAACAAAAATGTGTTTTGCAATTAAGATGTTTCTCAATATTAGGATACCTTCCAAGAGCCTTAAGAGGAAACGTGGTCTGACTATCCTTCATACAAACGTATTCTCGTATTTTCTCCCTGGATTATGGTAGGTACTAGAGCAGCGATGTCGCACACTATCGATATTTATCATTGGCGTGTCCCTATCGTTCAGATTTTTTTTATAAATTGTTTCTCATGAGAGCTAGGACCATTCGAAAACCCTCAAAAGCAGCTAGTTTTATCTGCCGTCTTCGGACGCGCGATGTACAAATACGATAAATCGTTTTAAAATGCGGAAAAGGTATCGAGACAAGAAATTTTATTCTGATACTCTTTCTAAAAAAAAAACAACCAAATCGTTTCAGTTTTGGGGGTGCGGAAAACGGGACAGTGAAACGTCGATTTAGTTGATTTTAGATGGGCGAAATCAGTTAAACGTGCAGTTGTCTCTTCTCACAACATCGGGAGGAATTTGCGGCAGATAAAAACAAAGTAAAAATACCTATTCAATAAATATATATTTTTTTAAAATATCATTTTATGATGTTGCGCCTTGAATCCCCAGCCTATAATATGCAGGTTATGTGCAGTTCTGTATGTGGGTACTTAATAAATGTACACTGTATGGTCAACTATAGTTGTATTATATATTTTGATGTGCAACTGTGTGACCAATATTCCAAAGTAGATATATTTTAAATAATATGTATTACATTTACATTTTTAGTTAAATTAAAGGTTTTGTATTTATTATTTATTTATAAATTTATTGCAAAAAAATGATATAAATACTTAATAACAGGGAATCTATATAAAACCAATTGATGTAAAATGAAAACGGAGTATTCTCTGTTTATGATAGTCTCCATCTAACATGGCACAGCCTGTTCTAAGATGGAATTTTTTTATCTTTAGAGCGTAAGTAGTCCTATACTAATAAAACAATAACATAAAAAAGAAAAACTAAAACTACTTAATTATAAATGCCTAGCTAATCAAATGTAAGAAATTAAAAATCATTATTATACAAATATAAAGTATGTATATGTGCCAAAAATACATGTTACTTAAACATAAATAATATTGTATAATATATAATAAAACAAATGCTTAGTTAGTTTATGTTATGTATAATTTTTATGTGATAATATAATTGTATCTTATAAATGTATAAATGTCTGTTGGCTTTTCAATGAAATAAAAGAAAATAAAATAAAATATTTAGATATTGTTAATACAATATTTTATGACTTAAAAAAACACTTTTTGGAACACTGTAAAATGAAACATTTTTCAGTGTAACAAGTTTACGTTCCTTTAAATATGTTCATGTATTATCATATTAAAACTTTGAATCGGCCAACTAAACTATGAAAATCCCTCCCCTTCACTCTATTTCTTTATCCCTTAACTTTCTTACGTGCTCTTTTAATTAAAAAAAATATTTTTACTGTGTAACATGTTCTCACATTATATTTGTGAAAAACTTTTAAAATGACAACTGTTGTTTTTCCTAAATAAATAAAGCAATATATATATCATCTAAAAGATTTTAAAGATTTGTACAAATTTATTAAAATTGACGATATTCCTAACTCAGGAGGTAATCTTCAAAAATGGTCAAGTCCAAAGACTAGGTTTTTTTTCAGAATATTTTTGTACAATAGTTTCTGAACATCGCTTATGCTTCAGATGTATAAATATAACTTCTGTTTGGACAAAAAAAAATGTTGTTAGATTGTTAAATTTGCAATTTGATAATTTTACTTTTCTGCTTCAGTATAGAAACATCGTAAACTAAAAGTTACATTTACTCAAATTAAAAAAAAGTGGACATGGCCGTTTTCGACGAACTTCGCATTGATTTATTCCGAAATTCGAAATATATCAACCGTTTCTTAAAATCTTGGAACCCTCAACGCCCCATTTGAGTTTTTATTTTCAGGATAAATATAGTATTGCCACGCGCAAAAAAACATTTCCCCTCGCTTTTGCAGTTATAACTTCAAATCTGATTGACTTCCGCCTTACCGCTTTTTTGAAAAGGGCAAAGAGCGCCACGCGACCGCATTACTGGGGCACCTATAAAAAAAACATAAGTTGAACACGTACCTACAAGTACCTACCCTACTAACCTACCCGCCTAGTTTTTAAGTGGCTTTTTAGCCATTCGAGGTTACTTCTTGAAGTTTACAGGGGGAACATACTTTGTCTGTTTAGGGGGTTTTTTCGAAGGTAAAAAATGTAATATTGCTGTAATTGATCTATCGTGACATCGCGTTTAATATTTTTGAGGGGTTTTTTCAAAATGTTTTTAATTATTTTTGTCATAGGTAAATCGTATTATGTTTTTACGTAGTTACACATTTTGTCGAGATCGTAGAACAACGACGCATGTGATTTTCTTCAACTTTACGTCAAACGGTTTTAATTTTTATTCTACACTTTATGTCACATATTGATAAGTATAAAAGTATACCATTTGATACTTGGGTTAGTTATGTATATTTATTTTTAAAAACACCTTTATATATTTTTTCCCGACAATTAACATAACATTATGTACGTGGTTTGATAAAAAACTAAATGAAATATTTTAATTTTTAATAGAAAAGAAATATTAGCGTTCTTATAATTTACACAAATATTTCAATTTTGGTGACCATTTTCAACGAGTTGTAAATAACTCACTATTAGAAAATGGAAATCAAGTCGGGGTAGAGTGGGGTTTGAACTTCGGGCCTCTGGCCCGTGAGTCCGCAACACTAGCCACGGGACCACAACCCGATTCAATTGGTAAACACATTTGCAATAAAAAATAATCCATCAGTTTTCGGGAATTTTAGAGGCAAAGGTTGGTTTTTTAAAGACAAACTAAGAAGACGCATGGATTCCCTCAATGTAACACTTTCCTTGGACTGAAGGTACTGATCATCTTACCTTATGTAACAGATAATCAAGGTACGTTGCATTTGGCGTTATGCACCATAAGGTGCGG
Organism: Micrasema longulum; assembly: GCF_059751315.1. Taxonomy (NCBI): domain Eukaryota; kingdom Metazoa; phylum Arthropoda; class Insecta; order Trichoptera; family Brachycentridae; genus Micrasema; species Micrasema longulum. The sequence continues at coordinate 453,732 of NW_028278197.1, forward strand.
ACAGGGAGGTGATGAGGGTATTATCCTTGGCTCCACCCGACCGAGTTTCTCCAGGGTATGCTTGTCTACAACAGTTTAGAGACTAGAAGGAATGTGTATTTGACTACACATTTTTATCGGTTGTTGCGCGGTATGATCGATAATTCTGAGATTATATGACCTAAGACAGCGTCAGCATAGATTGTTTCATATTCCGATATACAGGACTAACTTGCCGATGGTTATGCCTGTTGGAAGGGCTACCGCTATGCTGAACAAAATCGCTCAGGATGTTGATCTGTTCCATGTATTCGAAGGGGTTTTTCGAAGCAGGATTCTTCTACTATTTTGACAAGAGTCTCTTTATATATTTTTTGCCATTTTATAACATGTACATTTAATTTTTTAGTTTGTAATATATGTTTAATTATAAATAAATAATTGAATAGAAAAAATCACTTAATTAGAATCGGGTTATGGTCTCGTGACTAGTCTCTCGAATTCACGGCTCAAAGGTCCGTGGTACGTGGCCCTCAAAATTAAATATTTGAGTAAATTATAAGAACGCATTTTTTTTTTTTAAAAATAAAATAAATAAACAAATAATGAAAATGCCGAAAGAAACAGTCGTTTTCTGAAACCAGTTCTGGTATTAATTTTAATTTGGTGATTTTACGCGAAAAATCCTATACATCAATGAAGATTTATTTATTTGAGCAAACCATTTCATCTCTTTTTGTAGATGTTTAAACATTTAATATTAATCATGTTTAATGACAGTAACACTTAAACGGGCTAGTGACAGAACATGTTATTATTAGTAGTGTAGGTAAATGTCTAACGGTCTTTATCTGCGTTAAATTATTTATTAATATTGTTTTATTTTTTTCTTAAAACAGGTTTTACCTACATAGACAGACAATACGTATTCCAGAGAGAGAAATATATTACATTGAAATAATATCATAATGAGAAATGAACATATTACAACAGAGATGAAGCCTACAAAAATTTAGACAAACTCAAAAAATTGTTGATAGTAAGAAATGTGTTAAAATAAAAACTATGTAGGAAATAAGTAAATTGTATTTTTTTATTGCAGCAAGTAAGCATTAGGTATTATTCTTAATATTTTTAACTCCCTGGATAATTCAAAATAATATATAAGGTTTAACACCGATCTAAGAAAAATGCGAAAAATCATTGTAAAATGTCAAAGTAATGTTAAAAATCATTTCATCGTCTAAAACATTTAAAAGTAATAATTACAGAATTAAAATAAACTTTCCTTATCAATCTTCCAAATATCTTTCTGCGCTTATTTTAAAATTCGTTAAAAACAAAAATATCGATAACAAGCATATGTTTTCCATCTTAAATAACACCATTTTGTGTCAACGACGCATGAAGCGAAGTAATAAAAACATCCGACAGTTTCCGTGTGTTGCTGCCATAGAAAAAAAAAACAAAAAACTCATATTTTTTCGCGTTAGGTACCTACTTTCAAACAACAGGTTCCTAACCTTTGAAATTAACCCCGAAAATCGAAAAAAACTTCCCCTCGTTTTTTGGCAAGGGGGATTTTTTATCACGTGTTAAAAAGGGAGGGTTTTTATATTACTCGATTTAAGTGGTTGTATTTTTATATTTCTCGCGAGGGTAAAATACAAAAAATGGCGCACTTGTTTACTAGTTAAGGTAGGGATTAATGGCAAGTTTAAAAAGCAGGTTGTTTTGCTGTTTCCGCATAAAAAAGTGGGAACTTTTTTGTGAAATGCGGCAATGCGGAAGTAGGTTTATATTGTATTCATAAAAAGCGGAAGGTTGTTTTTTCTTGTGGAATTCTCATGAGTTAAATTTGAAAAAGAGATATGGGAATTTAATAATAAAAAGTTTAATTTTTGAAGCCTCATTTCTCGAAGTACATACTCGTATGCTTGATTTTAATTCCAAAGTAACTTATGGATAAATGAACAATTTTTTTCAACATTATTTTTTAATATAATTCTTGTGTCACAGATCATTAATTCAACAGCTGCAGTCATTTATTTATTTATTAACGGACATTGTTCATTTATACAATTTATAGGGTTTAAAAAACACAATAAAAGAATAGTTTAAAACATAAAAAAAGAAGCATTGACAAACATAAGGGACATCAAGACAAGATTTAGACTATTTATTTAGTGCTTGTTTAGATCGCTGTAAACCTTAACTATCCAGATAGTCCAGATCTTGTCTTCTCTGATCGTATCATGTATGTTTCTAGAATTTCATGCTATCTTTTTAAAGAGATTCTCCATTTTTGTTGAATTATCCGCCTTTATTCATCATTCCATTTCCGCTCCCCAGTTGGAGCATATGGTGTCCACGAAAATCCTTCAGGCATCTCTGTCGGCTGCTAGCTCATGTGCATCCTCTTAAGTCAGGTTCGCGTCTCGTAGTTCTGACATGAACTGCCGACGAACAGTCAGCAGTGGACGTCCAGGACGTCGAGAACCTGATGCCTTGTAAAGTAGGCAAGCGTAGTTAAGGCTCTCAGGAGGCATCCGCAGTACATGGACAAGCCATCGCCTCCGCTTGGTGACAGTTGTCACCGGAGTTTACTGCGTCTGTTCTTTTATTACTTCATTCTCCACAAAGTTAAACCACCGCAAACCCAAGATTCTTCTGAGACACCTATTCTCAAAACTTAGCATTTTGCTGTTTTGTGCCCTAGTGAGATGCCATGATTCGCATCCATAGAGGATAATATGTGTTATGCAGGCGTTTTATAGGTGGCATTTGGTTTTCTCTAAGTAAATATCCGATCTCAAGGTAGCCTTCATACTGTTGAATGTGGCGCCTGCTATTTTGCCTGAGAAAAACAAAACATATGTCTCTTTATAGCAAAAAACGTTTAATCTCAAAACTTCCTTTTTTGTCATTCATCCTTTATATCCTGTACCAACGCTTCATATGGATGTATATTTTGTTCATTTACGCCCAAGGGGTATTTATAATAAAACATACATGTTAACGTACGTACTTAAAAATAAAACACAAATAATCAAATAAATAAATGAACAGAAAAAAGATGTGAAATTATAAAATATATCGAATGTGAAATTATAAAAGAATCGAGTTGTGGTTTTGTGGCTAGTGTCTCGGACTATACAGATCAAAGGTCCGTGGTTCGAATCCCACTCTACCCCAACTTGATTACCATTTTCTTATTTTGAGTTATTTACAACTCGAAGAAAATGGCCCTCAAAATGAAATATTTGGGTAAATCATATGTAAAAATGAAGCAAAAATAATGAAGGTAAAAACGAAAAACAGTAAAAATGTAAACAAAAACTACAACAATATAAAATAATTAAATGAATTATGTAAAGGGAACAAAGTAAGTAAAGTGTTTCGGCAAGGAAGAAAGAAAAGTGTAAGTGAACTAAAAAATAAAGCAATACGAAGAAAGAAAATATAAAAAATATGAAATGCGTGTTTGCCAATACTTAAATCCGAATAAGATTGATTTGAGTATTAAAGCAAATAGAAACAAGTATACGGTAGTATAAAAAGGTTAGGTGTCGGTTGCGGCTGAAAATCTTATTTCGGTCGATTGCTATAAATTTTAATAACATAATGGAACTATATTACAACTCGTCTTGCAGTTACACAGCGCATGGATGCGGACGGTTTTGAAATATAGTCCTCATTTATGCAGAAAATAAAAAAGTCATAGTAATGAAATCGATTTTATTGTTGTTATTTTTCATAACTGGCTTCACGTTTATGGATTCACCCAGACGCAGGCGCGGGTGGTTAGGAAAGCTTTATTCGAATTGGCGTGTTCACTTCTCATATAATTTCTGAGTCTCTTTTGAGATACGTATGCATGGTATTTGCGAAAGAACAAGCGATGTGGTGAAAATAGTTAGTAATTCGGGAAGTTTCGTAACTCGGGGGAGTCTGATTCTACCCTTGCAACAGTCGGCACTAGAATAGGGGTAGGTGAGATCTTGCTGAAGTACAATAGGGAAATATAACGTTTTTTTAAACATTTTTAAAGTAATAAGGGTCTATGAAATACTGTCTAGTAAAAAAAATGCTACTTATTAGTGGAATAAAAAATATTTTTAAGTTTGTAATTTTGAATTATCGAAAAAACGGTCATTGTATTGGCCATGCCCCTAATGCGTCACGATTCATATTTATTTTTAACTTTGTTGCAAACCATTCAATTTTTTTAGAACATCGTCACGAATCTTGATGCCAAAATTATCAATGCCAAACATGTCGCGTTTTTCTAGTGACATATTTTTTCAAATATTTTATTAAAAGTTATATTTTATTATTATGTATTTCATATATTTTTATCGGTATTCGTAGTACGTGATATTTAAAAAATTACCAAGATATTTATTTATTTACTTACAAAAATAAAAAATAGTATAAAAATAAAAAGAATTAATATTAAGAATCACGTCACACCCGCACAGGGTAGGTACGGCGTTGGTACAAAAATACGGCGTATCTCCCTAACATCACAAGAAAAATTACATTACTAAGCAAAGAATTCACGACGACCTGGCTAGAAATTAAACTATACAATCTGAGTCAAAAATACTCGTTCAGAATACCAAATATATTTTACATATATAAATAATTTATTTTTAAAAATTTTAATTAATTTATTTTTCTATTTTTACAATGTAGGTACGGAGGTTTTATTTGCTAGTTCTGACTAGCTAGGAATGTCATGTGTTTAAGCAGGACCTTTTTTGTTCAATGTGTTTTTTTTATGGATGATGTTAAAACGATTCAAAACAATACTTGTATAATAATTATCAAAATAGAAACAAAATTGGAAAACAAAAAAAAAAAAATAAACAGCGAAATAAAACTTATTTTTTAAATAAAAAAAGTACTTTCCAAAAATAAAATTCAACGACAAAAAAACAAAAACAATGAGAAAGTTCAGCGCTACGGAAAATTGGATATAAACAATGTCGTCAAAAATTAGAATATTTAATCGTACGGCAAAGTTTCTCGAATATGTACGAAAAAATCAATAAAAATGGTTTTAATAAAAATTTGTTAGCATGAACTCCGTCACAAATTCTTTCGAATCAACGATAGAGCGTTATGATAAAATTCCGGTTTCCGAGAAGCCACTCACCAGTCAGGACAACTAACTGACAATTAGTGACGTCACGGTCGGAGTAATTTCAAAATAACCAAACTTTGTAAAAATCTTAGCGCTGATATTTATTATTTAATACGATACATAAATGCAAATTATTTTTTAAGCCTTGTTTGATAGTCTATTAACAAATAAAAAAAAATAAAAACTACTTTCAACTTCACAAGTTCTTGTAACTTAACCAATAAATTAAAGCGTTGTTTTATGTTAATATTGACTACATATATATGTTTGGCATACTAAATGGTATAATCGATGTGCCATTATTGCTGGGACCGCTAAAATTCCATATTCCAACTCGTAAGTTGAGAAACAATAAAGTACTGTACATAAAGATAAAATAAATAGTAGTATTTCTAGGTCACAAAACGTAAGTACGCGACCTAGAACAGGTGGTAATATCTTAATTCTTAAATTAAAAACAACTACAGCACAACATCATTATACTTACAGAGGAATATTTTTCTTTAATGAAATGAATAAAGATAGTAAAAAGTACAGTCAGGAATACAATATATTTAAGAAAGAAGTGAAAAGTTACATTTATAACTCTTCTTTATGTAACACTGATTGAAAACATCGTTAATATCTTTTTTGTAATTTATTAAAAATATGATTGATTAAAATAAAATAATCTATTGTAAGACGTCACTCCCCATTATGTACACAAGAATGATTTATTTATTTTACGTAATGGGAAACGTTAGTGTAAATATATGTATTTGATTAATATAAAAAATTGTATTTTGTAAATGTAAATATGTATTTTTATTTGTTATTAATAAATAAAAAATAAATCTTGACTTGATGTCCCTCGTGTTTGTCAATGCTTCTTTTTCCATTTTAATGATTTTAACTATTTTTAAATTGTAATATTAATACCCTATGAATTGTATAAATCGATAAAGTCCGTTAAATAAATAAATATGTTATGATAGATTTCCGGTTTCCAGGTAACCATTTTTTCAACGTTTAGTGTATTTTGATGCTGCAGGACTCGACTTTTAAATGTTAGCACAACTCACCGACGACAACGCGTGGCGTCACAGGCGGAGTAATTAAAATAAATATTAAAAAAACAGCGGTTATAATATGAAACACAAGAACATATTTTTAAACTTTTTTTAAATCACAAGTGTGTCCAAGAGGTCTCACTTTAGACAGCCAGAAATCATCTCCACTTCTCATTTGGTGGAATAGTGGAGATGATCTTAAATACGCACCAAATGAAGTATTTCGTTTTTGCAACCCTGTAACCCTAGAGTGAAGATTTGTATATTATAGAATACTCTAAGCCCGCAGCAGACCTAACCTAACACAAGTCCGAGTGACCCTCGCTGCTGCACGCGTGCTTTGCGTTGATTGGCTGCCAGAATTTATTTTATTTCTGACAATTGCCCCCGACCATCGCTCTGTAGACATTCTACTCTTGCCCATTGTCCGAACTGGACCCGACTGGACATGATTTATTGTCCAAAAGGACACAGCGCCGATAAAACTCGTTAGAAATATACTTTAAAAATAAAACTACATTTATCGAATATGTTTCTTGATAAAACGTAATAGTTAAGCTTCATCTTGTTTATTATATTTATAAGTAGAAATGAGGGTACAAGAAGCCAACTCAGAAATCTCCACCAAAAACGGAAAATTAGTTATTGATGCTAAAATAAACTGTACATAAAAACCTACCTACCTAAATAATAGCGTAGTTCAAAAAACCATCTCTCAATCTTGCAAAAACAGATTTCAATTATACTAATTGATACCGCAAACTTTGCATTCTTTATTGACATATTACAACAGAGATGAAGAATATTTTATAGTAGGTAATATTGAAATCTAAGTATCTACAGGGGTTATGACCTGTCATTGGCTGGTTTAAGTGACCATTTTACACACTGTGTTACATTCACCATTTCGCCGTATTTGAATATCTATATTCCTTCAGTTCTTTTATCTGTTGATGTTTGTGAAGTTAAAGAGCTAAAACCTTTATTTATGCGGGTGAGATTAGTGTTATTGAATTATTTCACCAATATACTTACTAGGCAACGCCTAAAATCCTTATGTTTTAAATTTCTATACTTCTTTATGGACCAGGTGGATTTACCAACAATATTAGTCATAAATAAGGAATATTTTTGTGTTTTTTTAAATATATTTTATTTCCTTTTTTAATTACTATAAAAAAAATACCATATTATCTTTTACGGAATATTTTATTTTTTCTTTCTTGTATTACACAAAAATATTATAACTTTCCATTATTTATTACAGGAGCAAAAATTCATTAACATTTTCTTGTATACCAACGAACAGGCCATGCCTTTGTGCGATTTTTGTTCACTATTTTTTCTTTTAATATGTTATTCATTACTATGTAATTATGCTTTATTTTTTAAATACTCTGTTATATCACTTATTTTTACTGTAAAAAATCAAAAAAATTATATATATTAGTCATTGTGTTGTACATATTAAATGATGAGAAATGTTGGATCAGATAATGAGTTAGGAAGGAGAGAGAAAGAAAACCAAAGGGAAAAAAAGGGATAAAAGTACATATTTAAAAAAAAATCTGTAAAAACTCAAGGAGTTCAGGATTCTGGGGATATATAATAATGTCTCAGGCGTTCTTTGAGGGTGGCTAGAAAAGGCGCATTTTTTATACGAAGAGATAGCTCATTTCCTTTATTTTATTTTTATTTTATTTTATTTTATTTTATTTTATTTTATTTAGGAAACATACAGTACAGTTACAAACTTTAATATTTTACACAATTAGACTTAACTCTAATGAACCAGTGAAGTTTTCATATCATAAAGCAATTAAATGTAAGGTTAATTATGAAAGTATAAAAAAGAGAAGGAAAAAGAAAAACATAAATGAAAGTTGTTTAAATATTAAAACTAATTAATTCATTAATTTATTTACAATCGACTGATCACTTTATTATTTAACTTACTTTTTTTATTCATGACTAACATTTTTTATGTAATAATGTTTGTGATTTTAATTTTAAATAAATAAATAAAAATAAAATAAAATACATTAGTCAGAATCGACGCGACGCAGTGTCGATGCAGTTTTCAAAAATACAGAGTATCAAGAAGGTTACAATAATGTATTGATTTTTCTCATTCCTTCCCTCCTGCTTTATCCACTCCAGCTACTACCTACCTACGTAATATTATATAGAACTACAACAGAGAACCACACCTTAAAAAGTTTTCTCCATGTCATATCTGCAATCTGCACTTATTTGTAAATGCTATAACCCTCTGATTCGATGCCTTGCAAAGAACTTTTACGTCGAAATACAAAGAAAGACACATCTTCCAACTCCAAAAATTATCTTATTCTTAACAATATTTTGAGTTTGTCCAAATTTTTGTAGACAAGGACTGGATTGAACTCCCTGGGGTGCTGTTTATATTAACATATTACAACAGAGATGAAGAACATTTAAGAGAACGTTGCCTAGTATGTAGGTGAAATAATTCAATTAAATGAATCTCACCGGCATAAATAAAGGTTTCAGCTCTTTAACTTCACAAACATCAACAGATGAAAGAATTGAAGGAATATAGATGTTCAAATATAGGCAAAATGGTGAATGTTATTCAGTGTGTGAAGTGGCCACTTAAACCAGCCATTGACAGGTCATAAGCCCTGTAGATGCCTAGACTTCTATATTACCTTCTCTTAAATGTTCTTCATCTCTGTTGTAATATGTTAATCTTATTCTTATTTAAATTTATTTCAACAGAGAGGAAAAACATTGTTGAGAAGGGAATATGTAAGTCTAGGCATTTACAGGGCTTATAACCTGTCATTGGCTGGTTTAAGTGGCGACTTTACACACTGTGTAACATTCACCATTATGCCCATGTTTAAACATCTACATTTCCTCAACTCTTCCATCGTTGTTGACTTTTGTGAAGTAAAGGATCTGAAACCTTTATTTTATGGGTGAGATTCATCCGGCTGAACCAAATCACCTACTGGGCAGCGCCTGAAAACAATTTTCCAATTGTTATACTTCTTCTTTTACCAGGTAGTTAATTCAACAATGTTTGAGTATGTCCAAATGCTTGCAGACTGGCTGTATTTCCTCCTTAGGGAGTTATTCATATTTAAATTTATTTCAACAGAGAAAGAAAACATAGTTGAGAAGAGAATATGGAAGTCTAGGCAATTACAGGGCTTATGACCTGTCATTGGCTGGTTTAAGTGGCCACTTTACACACTGTGTAACATTCACCATTCTGCTCATGTTTTTGTTTTCTGTTTCTGTTTCTGTTTCTGTTTATTTATTTAAAATTTAAGTGTACAATGTACATAAGAGTATTTTGAAAAAATGGGCAAAGAAAATTAAAAGGTAAATAAACATGTAATTAAGAAAAACAAGAAAAAATACCGTTCAATTGGGTTGTAGTCCCGTGGATAGTATTGCGGACTCACGGATCAGAAGTCTGAGGCTCGAACCCCACTCTACCCCAACTTGATTTCCATTTTCTAAGTTTTCTAGTTATTTTCAACTCGTTGAAAATGGCCACCAAAATTAAACTATTTGGGTAAATTATAAGAACGGAAAGATTTCTTTGAAAAAAAATATGTATCACTAATATATAATATTAATAAATAGTAATAATAAATTAAACTTAAGTACGCGTATTCTATTATATCTACTAATCAAGCAGCTTGAATTTGGTGATTAAATTTAAACAACACGAAATATATTTTTTGTTAAAAATGTAGATACATAATTTGTTCATGTTATAAAAGAAAGAATGTTTCAATTTTGTTATAAAATGATTTTTATTTATTTATTTTATTCATTAAAATTTAGACACCTTTTTTATATATTTATGAACTAAGAAAGGCTTTTTAGGCTATGCCTGTGTTAAGCCGTAATAATCAACAAGAATAAATAACCGTAGTAAAATAAATAAAGTTAAAATTACATGTGATACAACAGAATAACGATCCAGAAAAATGTAGTAATATTAATAAGGAATAAAACAAAAAATAATACCATTCCAAAAAGATAACATAAAAAAGTAGTCAGATATAAATATTAAAATATACAAACAAACAAACTATCACACCATTTCCCCGTAAGGGTAGGCAGAGAGTATAGAACGCCACATCACTCTATATTTGCATACAGATCTCGCTTCCTTTACATTCATACATCTTCTCGTTCAAGCGCGCCGATTATTCTGACTTTTGACATGTCTATCTTCAAGTATTTGTTGGATTTGATCATGCCATGTCTTTCTCTGCCTTCCTCTATTTCGCATTGTAAATATCCTTAGCCATTAGTCCATTCGCTCTACATGTCCAAACCAGCGCAGAGCTCCTTTCTTGATTTTGCCGATAGTGATTATCTCAGCCTTACATAATGTACGGATCTCTACATTTGTGCATCTATCGTACATAGTTTTACTACACATTCGCCTGAGAGATCGAATTTCGACAGCATTCAACATACTTTCATCCCTGTTTTTCCAAGTCCATACTTCGCTCCCATACATCAGGGTCGGGACCAGGACTCCACTGTGAACTGCTAATTTTGCCTTTTGCGACAAACATTTATATGCCAAGGTTGATTTAAGTGCACCATTCACTCAGTTTCCGGCTCTCACCCTCCTTTCAATATCTTTCTCAGTCATTCAATCCCTAGTAAACGTATTTCCCAGATACACAAATTTCTTGACCTGTTTTAGTACAGCCCCATTCACAGTGATTTCAAATTGAGTCATACTTTCATTTCTTTCAAAAACCATCACATTCGATTTATCGACATTCATTAGGAAATCGCTTCCCTTAAAATGTCAATTTTACAAATTAAGTTACATACATAATCAAATCTATAAAATAAAAGAATAATGGAAATTAATAGAAAGTAATACATGTTTATAAAGTATTATCAACTTAAAACTCCCAAATGTGGGTTTTTTTGGTTTAAAGGAGATAAATGACAACAAATCAATGTAAATAGTATCTTTGCGTTGTTAGGTCAACCAAATACACCCAAAATATTTTAAGAATAATAAATCATAAATTTTTATTATAAAATCGCAAAAAAAATCTTTCCCTTCAGCGCGTGCAGGCATACAAAACCAAATAAAAATATCTACAGATCACAAAGAACCCAAAAAACATGCACGTGTCGGTCTTTTGTTAGCCGCGAGATTACACGTTGAAAAAAATCGTTGAAAACCTCAAAATACATTTATCCGGGTCCAATCTACACACCCATCGTATCAAATTCTCAAATTGAAAAAACGCATAAATAAAATTAAGGTCAAAAAGAATAAAATTACGAAAAGGAATTTGGTTACAATGTAATAAAATCTTGGGACCAACGTCCGTTTTTGAAAAGCGGAAATAAGAATTTATATTCTTGACATTTCTTTTATTCTCTGACCTTCAATTTTACCAGTGCCTACCGTTCAGTTTATGCAGCACGTGATAAAGGTGCAGAAATCGTCTATGGCCAAAGATAAATAGCGGATTTTTTGCGTCAAAACGCGAGGGGACCGTAAAAACTGACCATCGCTCAATGGTTATCGAATTGAAAAAGAGGACAAAATGTATATAAGTAATCCGCGCCTAAAAATTCGGAGGGGTACAATCGGCAGAGGGAAAAATATACGCAATTCAGGGGTATTTTTTTCATCCTTTTTTTGAAACAGCTTCTCGAGGGGATGTTCGGACAAAAGATTTCGCGGGCACACTTCTAGCACGCTTTGTCCTACCCTAAAGTAACCTCTAAAAAGACTGACCGGGGTTTTTTTTCATTTTTCGACCCTATCGGCATGCCATTATTACGTACTATAGGAGAGACGATTTCCATGTAGAATTGGCCATTCTGTTGGCACTAAACACTTTTGACTGCAAGCGGAATAATTTGAATTATTGATATATTGGAAACGTTATTCGAGATTTTTATCTAGCTTTTTGTGGTGATTTGTGTAGAAACATTATTTCTACCTGAGGATAATCGTTCAATAATTTTTATCAGCATCCTGCGATATTTTTGTATCTATTGCCACCAAAATATTCTATTCAATCGGCATTCACATCGTTACTAACTCTTCAAATTGTGAAATAATAATAAAATAATTGTTTACTACCCGTCAAGGAAAAAGTAGGTACCTACTCCTAAACTATCGTCTTGTGATTATTTGAGTAGGATAAAATATTAACTAATTAATATTAACACCTGTATCAACATTTTTTATTCCACACTAAAATAGATGCATTTTAAATAAACAAATAGTGAACTTTAATATTTTTATTATTGAAGAGCATATTACTCAATAATTTTTTTTTAAATAGATATCTATGCTCATATCGGCCGTCGAATGGCATTAAAATTTTGCTTCTTCTTCTTTGCAGTCTCAATCCTGGGGATTGGTTTGCAGCAAAGTCCTGCATCTCGTCCTCCATTAGTCTCTATTTTCTGTAGCCCTCTTCAGCTCGACATAAGAGGCGCAGTTAATTTTGATTAAATATGTAGAAATATAATATTTACCAAGATATTCCTCTTTAAAAAAAAACGATCATAATTCCACGGTGTGAAAAAACTCCCTCGATTCACGATGTGGTAACCTGAGGTTAGGAAATTATTGCCTGATAATCACTGTCTCTTTTCATCTTATTGAAATTGCACGTGTGTACTGCTTAGTGATCTAATTAGATTACATCTCTTTTTTTTAAATTAATGTTTTATATATCTTTCTCGGGGTACACTATATTTTGTCATTTTCGGCCTTATGGAGAAAATATTTGATTCAAAGTTGTCTCTAATTACGTGATCACTATATACTTTTTTTCGTATATGTTAAGGTTTACTTGAAGATAACAAAAAATCGTGATAATATTCATAGTGGTTACCGAGATATTAATTAATTAAGAGCCATTTGCGATGCAGGTTATATCACAGGAACGGGCATTTTTAAGCGATTATGGAAGGTAAATTTTAACCTAGAATTTAAGGAAAAAAATACCGAATTTGTGTGGTTTAAAATGCTTGTATTAAAAAAAAAAAAAAACAATTTATGCTTTTATAAGAATACGTTTCTCGTTTAATATAATTAACTTAAATACTTCGTCTTTATATAAGTACCAATGTATTTAGACTAAATTTAGACTAAATTTTAAGAGGCGTAACCTGCCGGTCAAAAAGTAACTATGTTTTATAGTGGCCATCTTACTTACACACCGTAACATTCACCATTCTGCTCAATATTTGAACATCTATATCCCTTCAACTCTTTCATTAGTTGATGTTTGTGAAGTTAAAGAGCTAAAACCTTTACTTATGTGAGATTAGTGTAGTTAAATTATTTCACCCACATACTAGGCAATGCTTGAAAATTTTATTTTTTAAATTTTTATACTTCTTCATGGACCAGGTGGGTTTATCAACAATATTTTGTATTTGTCCAAATTTTTGTAGACAAGGACTGGATTCAACTCCCTTGGAAGCTGTTAATATTGACATATTACTACATAGATGAAGTACATTTTAGACATTTAGATTATCTTAGAGTATCTTAGAAAATTATTGTTTTCATAATGTTGATTTCCGTTAATTTTTAAAGGCGTGATTTTAAAGAACGTGTCTTAAAATTGCAAAGTCGAATGGATTGCTTACTTTTTAATCTTATGTTTAGCTTAACACTTTGAGCACCGGCCATATACACCTAGAATTTACCCCGTGCCGGCCCATTTTTTGTGAAATTTCATGTTTTGTGCAGGGTTTCTTGAAAATTTCATAAATATGAAAATACTAGGTTAAATCAATTGAAACTTCTAACACAAACAATTTCTGAAACAATTCAATTAGTCATGTTTGTATGATAGTTTCACCAACATTGGCCTTTATGGAGAGCCACATTGCAATGTTCGCACATATACAGGGTCTCACTCCTATTTTTGTGCTTTGTATCCCGGAGCCGTGTAAACTCGTGATTTTAATGACCACGCGTTGTGTCCCGGTCCCGTGTTTTCACGTAGTTTACCGGCAGCGAAAAAGCACTAATAAAAGTCACGAGATGTCAATAAAATGCACTTTTTTAGAGAGCTGAAATTAATTGATTTGCGGTTTGAATACTTTTATGAAAAGTTCATATTTTATTTTTTATTTTATTTTTGTTTATTAAGAAAAACAACAGCAATACAAAAAAATATACACAACATTATAAAAAAACATAAAATAAAGCCAAATCAGTTTTCCACATAAATACAATTATAAAAATCCAGTTCAGTTAAATATAATTTATAGAAGTGCATGTGTGCGAGTTTTTTTTTGTGTGTGAGGATGCGTGTGTAAAAAAGTGGAGTGTGGTTTTGGTAAGTATGTGAATATGTGTATGATTGTATATGGGTGTGAGGGTAGGTTTAAGGACAGGGTAAGTGTGTATTTGGTATGAGTTAATAGAAACAATTTAAAATTATAATGTAAAAATATATATATATATATATTTTTTTATAACGAAACATAATTTTTTTCAAATAATAGTTTTTTAATTTTGGTTTTAAAAGTGAGTTTACTGCAATTAAATATGTCTATGTTATTGAAAAATAAATTATAATTTCATTAAAATCTTAGGTAACTCCATCCTTTCCAATAGTATTTTCTGTACTTTAGAATAAAATGGATTGATAACATTTAGAACATAATGAAAAGATTTCATTTTTAAACACTGACGATCAAAATACGGTTGACTTTGCAGTATTGACAATGAAGCATCAAAATAATATTTATCATAGAAAATATTGCATTATAATGCCGTCACATAATCTTTAATAGTCATTTCTTCAAGTAGGAACACCCTTCAATTAGTTTTGCTCGAACCAAACTTATTTGAACGATGCCAAAATTGTCTCAATCTTTAGAATAAAGTGAAGCGACCATGCGTTCTAATTGAGACGGGACAAAGAAAAAAAAAACTTTCTGGAAGGCACCAAACAAAATAGATCTTTAATAAAACGTCTGCATAAGTATTCAAACAAATTTTTCTTTTTTACTAGTTTATTTATTTATTTACACCTTTTATCAAAATACAATTTTACGTTCACTTTGCCCAGCTAACAAGGGTACATACCCCGTTCCAAGCTAGGCAATTACATTCTAATATATGATAATAGTTAACAAATTAATAGACAGCACAGACTAATAAAATAAAAACTTACTCGTGTACACATTTTGATACATATACATACACACATACACACATATATATACACACACACATATATACACATACACATGTACATACACACACACACGTACATAGTTGCTTTGGTTTTCTCTCCAAAGGAGATTAAAACACCGAACGAATGGATATTTTTTAACTAACACGAGCTAACCATAAAAAACTACACGTTTTTATTTTTATATATTTATATTTTTATATATAAATATTTTAATTTATTATTAATCTTAATATGGAGTACACATGGGGCTACATGTTGTCCAGGGGTGGAATTCCAAACGCTCTCGCGGCCTATTATCTCGCGTATTTAAATACAAAATACACGAGAAATACGGTTTTTTCGTGCCACGAGAGCGGTTCAGAATGGTAACATAAAATTTATGTTTTATTTTCAATTTTTGTAATCTCAAATATGAGGCATGTTCAGAAAGTAAATGCACTAGATGTTTATATATTTTTTAGAAAAAGTGTGTTTGAAAAAAGTACAGCATATTGTTAAAACACTAATTGACTATTTTCCCTAATAATCGTAATCCGTTTAATGCATGTGGTGAGCCATGGCACCAGCTTCTTTATGCCTTCCTTGAAGAGCTCGCACAGCAGCTCCTTCTCCACTTCAGAACTTACTTCTGCACCTGCTCGTCGGTCGAAAATTTTATTTTCCCATGTGTGCCTTCAAAAAGGTAAAAAGATGATAATCTGAAGGCGCCAAGTAAGGAGAATACGGGGGTGGTTCAAAAAATCCCAAACAAATAAGTCCGAGAGCCTTGGTGGTCCTTGGTGGCTAAGGCTGTGTGAGGACAGGCGTTGTCGTGCAATAAGCACACTCCTCTCGTAAGCATTCACCTCATTTTGTTTTATTCGGATCTTACAATATCGGCGTGCATTTATGGTTTCCCCCTGAGGCAGAAGTTAGACTTAAATGATCGAGATAATATAAATATATTTTTTTTTAATAGAAAAATAAATATTTTCGTTCTTATGATTTACCCAAATATTTAATTTTGAGGGCCCTTTTCAACGAGTTGTAAATAACTCACTATTAGAAAATGGAATCAAGTTGGGGTAGAGTGGGATTCGAACCACAGACCTTTGGTCCGTGAGTCCGAGACACTAGCCACAGGACCACAACCCGATTTTAAATGCATTAAATGTTGATTTATACTGAAATATTTCATAGTCTTTGTACCTAGATCTAAAGCGTAAGATTTATCTTGAATAATTTGTGTAATGTTTATCAAATAATCAAATTATGGTGCAATTCAAGTATCTATTCGAGTATCTGCAATTGAGGTATTAATGGAGTACCCTATGCACCACTGGGTGCGGATAGGGAAGCGATGATGAATTTTTTTTTATTGTAAGAAAATTTAAGTGTAAATAATATTCTATTTTATTTATATACTGCCAATCATTAAATAGAACATGAATATTCCTTTGATTTATGTAAAAATTGACAAAATTCTCGAAATTAATAGATTAAAAAAATAAACGTCGACTTACTTAATGAATAGCTAATACACGTGTATTTCCCATTACTATACCCATTTTAATAATTTTACTAGTGACTTTTTACTCTTCGTTTTTCAGAAATCATAATGGACAGAAATCAAACTCACGAAGGATGGGGCAATTAAAAATAATATAATACTTAAACTCATTAGAAATATCACGATATCAACTCATTAGTTTACCTGAAACACATTTTGATCCTTAAGACAAAAATAATTTAATTTACTCTAATATAATTTTGAATTCTCTATCCTTACCTCTGTTTTGTATAAATACATTGAATTTGTTAATAATGAAACCGGTCACTGGACATTCCAAATTTGTGGATCAATGTATCACTCGTCTTTTATTTCTATAATGAATTACAATGAACTTCCATCAAGAATTTTCACTTACAAACTTAAATGTTTTGAAAAAAACCACTGTGAGATATATTTTAAAACCTCTTTACTACAGTGTGAGATCAGTGTGAACGGAGATATTCTGAATCAGGTAGAAGAATTTGTGTACCTGGGAAGTATGTTTACTAGGGACGGAAAGGCCGAGAAAGATATTGAAAGGAGGGTGAGTGCCGGGAACAGGGTGAACGGTGCAATAAAATCTACTTTGGTAAACAAATGTTTATCGCAGGATATTTTTAATTGAATCGGCATTCACTTCGTAACACTTCATTATAAATTATTATGAAAATAAAACTTTGTTATCAGTGTTACACTCTATCAGTGTGCTCTCCCGAAACTATAGTTGTGTTCTTGTAAAATAATAAAATTGTGTAACACTGATAACAAAGTTTTATTTTCATAATAATTTATCGCAGGAGGCTAAACTAGCAGTTCACAACGGAGTTCTAGTGCCAACTCTAATGTATGGGAGTGAAGTATGGAATCGGAAGAATGATGATGAAAGTTGGTTGAGTGCTGTCGAAATGCGATCCCTCAGGCGAATGTGTGGTAAAACGATGTATGATAGGTGCACAAATGTCGAGATTCGTGAAGTGTGTAAGGTTGAGACATGCATTATCGACAGAATCAAGAAAGGGGTGCTGCGTTGGTTTGGACATGTAGAGCGAATGGACAGCGAAAAGACGGCTAAAAGAATCTACGATGCAAATGTTGATGGATGCAGAAAACGAGGAAGACCGAGAAAGACATAGCACGATCAAGTCCATCAAATACTTGAAAATGGACGTGTCAAAAGTAGGAATAATCGGCGTGCGTGCATGAGAAGATGTATGAATGTAGAGAAAGCGAGGTATGTATGCCAAGATAGAGTGTTATGGCGTTCTATCCTCTCTGCCTACCACTACAGAAAACGGCGTGATGGTTTGTTTGTTTGTTTGTCTTTACTACAACTTTCTAAAGGCGACTGGTTTTCGAATATTATTTGTAATGATCTAAAATAAAAATGAATATAAAATATATGATTGTGTTTATAAAATGACCACTTTTACGAAATTATTGTGCTTCCTCTCGTTTGAATTCCGGTCACCCTGATAAAGATGATATTTTTGAAATATCATTCGTTGCACTTTTTCCCTCGTTTTTATGTCAAAAATGCTAAAAGATATTCGAACAAATGTGCATATTGAATTGAACAGAGGGGAATAGAATAGAATTGAATTTTTAGCTAAACGTGGGTGAATTGTTTGTGTATGATAGCATATAATGTGGAAGCGTTTTATTGTTGAAATGTGTCAGGATTTGTGATTGATTAACACGATACCGAAGACTTCTTTAGACTATCTAAATGCAATTGTGTGAATGACGTTGCAAGCGTATATTTGTATAGCGCCAAATTGCATTTTTTGCGGATGTCCGCGGCTGTTTAATGCAACTTTTCGTGGGTGGTAGAATATCTTTGCGAATTTCATTATTGTAGGTAGATATCTCCGCTTAATGGTAAGCGTGTTCAGTTAACACGCATGGGGTTCTAAGTTCGACTTTCAGCAAGGCTGCCAAATAAAAAAATAAATTACATTCAAAACCACAAAGCTAGTGTTTCAGATATATATTTATTTATATATATGCCCAACGGGCATTTAACAGATGGAAGAGTCGAAGGAATACAGATGTTCAAATACAGGCAGAATGGGGAATGTTACACAGTGTGTAAAGTGGCCGTAAACCAGCCAATGGCAGGTCATAAGCCCTGTGGATGCCTAGACTTCTCTATCCCCTTCTGTAAAATGCTCTTCGTGTCTGTTGTAATATTTTATGTATTTTTATATACGCCCAATAGGTATTTTTAAGGACATATTTATACATAGAAAATTACTAGAAAGGTAGAAAGACACAATGGTATATAGAAGACTTGGTAGGAGTGGAAGCGGAGAGAGGTGTTTATGATTAAATTTGATTCAGTGATCGTTTGAAAGAGGACAACTTGTTATCAAAGAAATCAAGACTGGTATGTTTTTTGGCAGACCTAAGATGAAAACCATAGCTCGTTCTATGGTTATCGGTATGAAAGAGTAAGTTTTGTCTGAGGTTTCTAGTTGGGATATTTAATTTATTGAGCTCAGTAGTTCAGGCGCATCAAAGAGTGAGTTGAGAATTTTAAATAGTACTAGAAGGTCGGATTAATGATATAAATTTTATTTTATGAAATGTTATATTTTTAAACATATTTCTCTGCTGGTGGGTAGGTACTAGGTGGATCACAAAATTTGGAATGAATTAAATAAGATAACATTTTTTTGAACAAATTCGGTTATATTTTTCAACATACATTCCTTTTAAGTCGATACAGACAGTCCCACAATTTTCTTTTTATTATCTTGCTCGAAAAGTAGGCCTTCGAAAGCTCTTCAAAATAGGACTGAGTTGCAGCTATGAGTTCCTCGTTTGGAAACAGGTAGAAGTCGCTGGGGGCCAGGCCTGGCGAATACGGTGGCTGAGGAATCGGTTCAAACTCGATTTCGAACAATTTTGCTGTCGAAACTAACAATAAATGAACAGGAGCATTTTCGTGATGATAGAGAATTTTTTCCTTTTTCAAATGGGCCCGTTTTTCCAATTTTTAAATGATCCAACAATGGTAAATTAATATGCGATAGTTTTGGATTTACTTTTTTTAAGTTGATCAATAAATATTACTCCACGCGCATTCCGTTTATTGCGTTTTTGGACGGTTCGGAGCAAAAAAATGTAAAAAACTGATAATTTTGCCAACGATATTTTGAGTTTGTCCAAATTTTTGTAGACAAGGACTGGATTCAACTCCCTGGGGAGCTGTTAATATTAACATATGACAACAGAGATGAAGAACATTTTAAAGAAGGTAATATAGAAGTCTAGGCATATATAGGGCTCACGATCTATGATTGGCTGGTTTGAGTGGCCACATTACACACTGTGTAACATTCACCATTCCGCCCATATTTGAACATCTATATTTCTTCAATTCTTTCATCTGTTGATGTTTGTGAAGTTAAAGAGCTGAAAACTATTGTTGATAAATCCACCTGGTCCACGAAGAAGTACAGAAATTGAAAAATTTTCAGGCATTGCTTAGTATGTAGGTGAAATAATTAATTTAGATGAATCTCACCCGCATAAATAAAGGTTTTTTCTTTGTTAGTTTGGTCTAAATTATAAGAGGCGTAATCGGTTGCTCGAAAAGTATATTTAATTATGTAAAACTTTTAAGTATACATTTCAACAGAAATACCTTTAAAACATATTGTTGTAATCTGACGCATGTTTTCTTTATTTTTTTAATTTCGTGATTTTGAAAACATAACAGCGTTTTAAAATGGCTTAATCGTGTGATTTCCTTACTTTTTCAGAGACGACGTCCATAATTCCCCACTGTAATTGGGCCTTACATTGTCATGTAACAGTTTATTGAATTATCTTTTTTAATTTTGACCTGCTACAGTCGAAGTGTTGCAAAATTAAATATGCGGGTAGGTACTATTATTTCATTTCTACCTAGTCTATACAGTAAATCGGGGACAGAGTCCATAGATCCCTGAAAAACATGTTGACCCATATTCCAGCGATTATCCCTTTACAAAGGCCCGCGCCTATTTTTTCTAGGCTTTATTCCGGATTCTCTTTTTGATCAATGAAAGTGTTGCCACCGTAAGGGGCTTTTTATTCGGCTTTAATCCGACCGCCGCTACATCTTTATTTAAAAAATAATTTATACGACGCAATACGTCTATCGCACCATGTGCATTATGCCACCAAAATCTGTCACGTTGGGTATCTAGAGCAAAAAAACACTCTTAGATAAGTATTTACACCGTTTATATCTTTATTTGATTATTAGATCAAAAGTAAAACACGTGAATGAATAAAAATGCTATAATTTTGTGCCGAGAACAGGGAGAACGGTGCACTGAAATCTACTTTGGCAAACAAATGTTTATCGCAGGAGGCAAAACTAGCAGTTCCCAATGGAGTTCTAGTGCCAACTCTAATATATGGGAGCGAAGTATGGAATTGGAAAAAAATGATGAAAGTAGGTTAAATGCTGTCGAAATGCGAATGTGTGGTAAAACGGTGTATGATAGGTGCCAAATGTCGAGATCCGTGAACCGTGTAAGGCTGAGACATGCATTATCGACAGGATCAAGAAAGGGGTGCTGCGTTGGTTTGGACATGTAGAGCGAATGGACAGCGAAAGAACGGCTAAAAGGATTTACGATGCGAATGTTGATAGATGTAGAAAACGAGGAAGACTGAGAAATACATGGCAAGTCCATCAGATACTTGAAGATGGACATGTCAAGAGTAGGAATAATTGGCGTGCGTGCATGAGAAGATTTATGAATGTAGAGGAAGCGAGGTCTGTATGGAAAGACAGAGTGATATGGTATTTTATCCCCTCTGCCTATCCCTACGGGAAACGACGTGATTGTTTGATGCTGTAATTTTATTGTTTGACGTATAATAATAATATTTGGCTAATTCATTTAGCGCCATTTTTTTTAAATCACTTCAAGGGCGCTTTACAATTTTACACAAACTTATATTCTAACTAAACCAACACTACATATTATCATATTTTCTGATTTTAAAACTGAGGGCATGATAAACGAAAGAATTAAGATTTCAATTTAGATTTAGACTACGATTAAAAATATTTTTGGTACTGAGGGCCATGCATAAGTTTTTTTATCTCATCAATTATTTTTTAAACCTATTTAAAATTCAAATATCTTTTCCAAACCTACCTATAACATAATATTTAAGATAATTTGAATTAAATCGCAATTCCAAACTTGACACGTCGATGTTGATTTTGTCGCCTAATTTAAAAATAACTGACATCGCGTCAGGACGTCAAAACACGTTCCGAATTCAAATCGAAGAAAAAATGGCGGGTGTCTCGAAATGAACAGCTGAAGCAGATATAAACGGAGATCTGGAGTGTCGTTGAGAAAAAACAGCGCATTATGAATGAAACAGAAAGCTATAAATCCGTGTCGAGGCACCTTATTCTGGAAACCTCAACAAGGAAGGGATTTTGGTAGAATTTGAGACATCTGGACACGCGACTCGAGGGACCACAAATGGCGGCACTTTTCAAATTGCCTGTCGAACTTTTTAGTTAGTAGATACTTGAAAACTATGTTTAAGCCCGGCTGTTTGATATTTTGAGCAAACGAAATATTATTGCAACAGAGAAGGAAAACATTTTTGACAAGGGACTATGGAAGTCTAGGCATTTACAGGGCTTATGACCTGTCATTGGCTGGTTTAAGTGGCCACATTACACACTGTGTAATTGATTTGGTTCAGCCGGATGAACCTCACCCACATGATAAAGCTCCTTTACTTCACAAAAATCGAAAGATGGAAAAGTTGAGGAACTGCTGATGTTTAAAAATGGGCAGAATGGTGAACGTTACACGGCCTGTAAAGTTATATTGTAAATAATATAACACACTAATCGCCGAGTGATGAAAATCTTACTCCGATTATCTGTATGTAGCCAATCGTCTACATTAATACGAGCAGAGTTAATATTTTATAATATGTAACTGATTTTTCTGAAGTTTCATTTTTACTGTACAATATTTTGTTGTTTTTTTCTTTTCTTTTCATTTAATTATTTAGTTTTAATTCTTTAAAATATTATACATATATCATATTGTATATAAGGTTTAAAAGCGATTTGAAACTGTAAATTCACAATATGTACAATAGGCTATTGTTTAGTTAGGCGATAAATTGACCACCGTCTTAACAAAGCGAAATATCTCCAAAATGTAATTTTTTCAGGAGAAGGTTTTTTCATGTTAAAAATAAAACTATTACGATTTTAAATAAAATAAAAATTGTGTTTTATAGATATATAAAATCCTCACACATATACTAAAAATCAATCATGTAAAATCAGTATAATTATTTATAAAAATGTTCTAAATTTACGGATTTTCACAAAAAAGAAATATCAACATATTTGTGTGATAGGAATGTATGGAAAACTGATTTATGTTGGGAATTAAATAAGTTTACTTTTGCTTGAAATAATTTTAAACAGATTTTTTTTTAAATTATATGTCTACTGACATATCTAAGTACATATACACATTTAGGTATTTACCTCTTATATATTTTTTACATACATAATAGCACAAATAAAATGATAACAAAATATATTTAAAATAATATTATTTTATTATTATTACATAGCAGGCCAGAAGTTTCTTCACATCTTTATTTTTCTTGGCCGGAATCATGTTTTGTTTTTGTTTTTTTTTTATTTGAAAAACCTAACACCCCAAAAAAATATGTAGATATTTCGCTTTGTGAAAACTCTATGGAGTGTAGATATTTCGTTTTGTTAAAATTCACGATATTTGAACCGCTACAACTTCGCAAATATACGGTTTTGTCAAAGTTTTATTTCACCAATCGATAAATCTCACCCATTTAAAAAAAACGCATTAGTTTTTTTTTGTAGGAATTTCACTTTGTAAAAACGGTCCTAAATTGTGAGAACGAAGTTCAGAAGTTTTTTTTTATTTGTTAGTAGAATATTAAACTAAGCCAAAAATTATTTTTTAATTTTTAAATGTATATCTTGTTATCAGCGCTATGATTTTTTTAAATTTTGTATTTCTGAAATTACTCCGCAAGTGACTTTACTGGTTCTTTTCCGCTTATTCTCGGTCAGTTCTGCCGATTGGTCCGTTGACGGTAAGTAAACCGGATATCTTTCACAGCTCTCTTATCATTGGTATCATATGAACTAGTGACGTCGTTCAAAGTAGTTCGATCCTATAAAAAAAAAATCTACATTTTCAAGAAACTTTGCCGTACAATTTAATGCTCCAATTTTTACCGTGCGCAAGAAAATACTTTTTGTATGTAATTATTTTCCGTAGGACTGAAGTTCCTCATTGTTTTACCAAACAAAATCTGTATACATGTGTATTGTTTGTTGTTTTTATTTTTTCTTTGTTTCTCTTTAATTTAAATGCGTAAAAATATTTATGTACGTAAATTGTAAATATAAATAAATAAGCAATATTTTGGATTTGTCCAATTTTTTGTAGACAAGGACGGGATTCAACCTTGGGGAGCTGTTAATATTAACATATTACAACAAAGATGAAGAACATTTTAGAGAAGATAATATAGAAGTCTAGGCATCTACAGGGCTCATTTCCTGTCGTTGGCTGGTTTATGTGGCCACTTTACACATTGTGTAACATTCGTAACACTTAAATCAGCCAATGATCGGTCATAAGCCCTGTAGATGCCTAGACTTCTATATTACATTCTCTTAAATGATTTTCATCTCGGTTGATATATATTAATATATAAGTATATTAATATATAAGTATATTAATATATTATAATTTTTATAATATATTATACAATTTTGTACAAGGTTATTTGAACTGTAAATACGAAATCAGCGACATGTAAGTTTATTTTACAAAACCTAGTAATAATTATTTCCCTGTAAAGTATATAATATACCCACACTTCTTTTTTTGCAAAGGCACCTGGTATTAGGCGGGCCGTAGGTCTACAAAACGTTTTTAGGATTGTAACTTATGGAGAAATAGCCTACTGCAAATGGTCGCACACCTGTTCCTAGCTCGCGCTGGGCAGATCAAAACTAGAATCACGAAAAACAACAAAAAGGACCCATTTAGATTATGCAGAAACAAAACCGAGTTTTGGCAATAGACGCCCAAAACCACGTGTCTTCAAAATTTGTTTATTGCATACATGGAATCCCGCAAGGAACAGCTCTTGACCCTGTATTGTTCTTAATTTATATAAACGATCTTTGTAATATTTATGTGCTTGGAAAGCTGTTTTCTTACGCTGATGATACTGCAATAATTGTCCAAGGTAAATCCTGGGACGAGACTGCCTTTAAAGCCAATAAATATACAACAGTTATCGAAGAGTGAATCTACGGGATATTGGATACAATAAATGTTTTCTTGCGCGCGGTTAATATTGGAGCATTAAATTGTACGGCAAAGATTCTTACTAACAGAATAATAAGAAATGTTTTAATAAAAACGAACTACTTTGAACGACGTCACTGGTTCATATAAATCAACTAATGATAAGAGAGTTATGGGAGATTTCTGGTTTACTCGCCGTCAATTAACCAATGGGCAGAACTGTTCGAGAATAAGCGGAAGAGAACCTCTAACGTCACACGTGGAGTAATTTCAGAAATACAAAACTTTTTTTAAAAATTACAGCGCTGATAGTACGATACATGAATATTTTTTTTTGTTGGCTTAGTCTAATAGTCTATTTAAAAAAACCACTAAACTTTCTCACACTAGCAAAGATACTTTAAAAATAAATATTAATAGATGAAATCCAGTCTTTTGTCTACGAACATTTGGACAAAATCAAATATTAGTTGATTAACAAATTACAACAGGGATGAAGAATACCTTAAATAAGGGAATAAGAAAGTCTAAGCATTTACAGGGCTTATGACCTGTCATTGGCTGGTTTAAGTGGCCACTTTACACACTGTGCAACATTCACCATTTTTCCCATGTGTGAACATCCATATGCCAATGACAGGTCATAAGCCCTGTAAATGCCTAGACTTCCATATTCCCTTATCTAAGGTATTCTCCATCCCTGTTGTAATTTGTTAATCTTACTGACTCCCGAGGGGGTGAAATCTAGTCTTTTGTCTACGAACATTTGGACAAACTCAAATATTGTACATATTAGTAGGTACCTACACATTTTCGTAAAGAAACTTCGAGTTTATTTTATCGACAGTTGAAGATAACTCTGTTAACTTTTTATTGTTATCAGTGCCCAGGGCCCTTATTACAGTGGGAAGGTAACCGATTTATCTTCAACTCTCAATACAATAAAATCGAATTTTCGGTTTGAAAAATTAAGCAGCTTTTCATATAAAATATGTTTTGATGTTCAATTACATATACCTGCATGTTGCCGATGAAGACACTTCAAATTTCATTCAAATATACACATTTTAATATATTAAAATTTATTTTATTTTATAGACAGTTGAGCCCCAGGGGCCAATTACTAAGTAAAATCTATATTTATGTGCGAAAATGTGTAAAGTTGTACGAAAATAAGTATCTTCGTCGGTAACTTATAATTGAATAAGTATGTTTAGAAAAAAAATGCATATTCCATTTTTCATACAGAAAACTTAATTTTACTTTGTAGATAAAATTGAAGATGAACATTAACTTCCTACTGTGATACGGGCTTAGGACACAGGACTTGATCATCCAGTGGCGAGGTATAAATTTTTTTCTTCTTAATTATTATGAAAATAAAACTTTGTTATTAGTGTTACACAATTTTTATTATTTTACAAGAACCCCACTACAGTTTCGGGAGAGCACTTCTCCCATCGATGGGTGATATAAAACTAATATAGTACCGATAGTCCTTTAAATGTAACATGATTAGAATGACAGTTGTTAGAAAAAGTTACGACATAACTTTGTAGTAACATCAAAGGAGTTATTTATATTGACACACGAAAAATCATTTGTATCAGGCGTGTTAATTTTTTTTTTTTACAATGCTTGAAACATAAATCAACTTCAATATATAAAATCAGCTTTAAAACTAAAAAAAAACTAAAATAAATCTAATTATTAACGACGTTCTTACAAAGTTACATCATTTTGCAAAAACGTTAGAGATAGGACAAATTGATCAATGTAAATTGATCGAATAAAAAAATAATTCATTTGATGTTGTTCATGAAAAAGTATAAATGTCTCATTTTTTGGTGAATAATTGTGTTAAACACACTATGATAGGCTTGTTTTTGCGTTTTTTATATCAATTTTTGGAAACAGAGTTTCATGATTGTATGAAATAACTGATAAATTGATTTGATCAGTGATCAGTAATTTCCCATCACTAATGAAATGAGTTTGACAGCAGTAATTCTAATAAAGCTATATTTTAAGGACTATAGACACAGAATAGTTGATTCGCAAGCTGCATGTAGATAACTAAAGGAATTTCATGAATAATTAGTAGGTGCTGTGATGACAGTGAAACAAAAAATTATGTCTGTTAGTCTACGTGGTATACAAATATTTATAAAACTTATTAAGTTCATAGACATTTATTTTATTATTAAGATTGTTATTTATTGTTCTCATTCTCGACGGTAGGTAACGGAAGATTTCAATTACTCATCAGTTGATCAGTTATTAATTTTCATTGTTTTATTTTATTCTTATTTCTTGGAAATGATCAACAGTTTCTAAAATGTAAGATTTGTCCTGAAAAGCGAGTTAGTTACTAATGAATGAAAGTCAGAAGTTATGATATTTAAAATGAGAAGTGAGGTTAGGTACTGAGTCCATAACAAAAAATATAATGCAAACAGCGAATTCAATGTCTTGAGCAAGTAAAAAAAATTGAAACATTACCTATGCAACAATCCTTCATGTTTAAAATATATTTTTGTATCATTCAAAACAGTGGTTTTCTTGTATTGAATGTCTTAATTTCGGGGAGCACAATTTCGTGAAAAGCATTTCAAAGCTGGCTTCGCTAGAACTAAATTTATTTAACTTATACAACAATCTTCCGTTTTTTTTATAGAATCGCATCAAAAAAAAAATTTACGTTAATGTGTAATTAGTGCCATCTGTTGAAAAGTAGATTGAAAAGCTAACTTTAAATTTTAGCGAAAAAATACTTCCAAACCATGTAATAATATTATACACAACAATTTAATGTGATATTAGTGGCATCTGTTGACAAGTACAGACAGTTTGACGGATTTCTATTGGATATTGTTGGATTGTTTATTTACAAGTTGATATTATACTAACAAAATTCGATAATTAAAAAGTATTGAAACTCAAAATTTTAAACATTACACATCATATGAAAATTGTGAAATAAATGTATTTCCTATCGTAATGATGTCAAAAAGATTCAATTTATTTTTAAAAACTTTTGTCGATAAAACAGTTTCCTCTAATACGAAAAACAGATCGTTATTATACCGACATCTACAAAATGACAGGAACAAACGACTCCGGTGACTTTACAAAAAGTTTCTAACCTGCAAATTGTACTCTGATTACTTTTATATCTTTAGAAGACTTACACAAATTAAAGGTAAGAACTTTGGATTTTCTTGGAATATTGTATTTTGCATAAGTTTGAGCAATATAGTTTGTTCATTGTTGTTTACAACTCTTCAAAAATATTACCTTTGGCATTATTATTTGTCGTTAACTTAATATATACAAGTCATAATTTTTTCATGTATTTTTCTTCTAATTAATAAAATGTTATTCAAATTTACGATACACCATGTACTTATCTCGCCTTTAAAATTCAATGCTATCTGAAAACGTTAAAAAAAAAACTTGATTTAAAGATTTACTTAGTATGAAGATAAGTTTAAATTTTCCTTTTTAAATGAATTATTTGATTGATACTGCAAGAACTTTTCTACGTGTGTCCGAAATCGATCCGCACTAAAAATGCACAATATAAATTACATTTGTCTCTTGAATTTTAAAATTTATTAGTATTGAATTTTTTGTCCATCAAGCTGATATTCATTTGTTTTTTATTTATTTGACTTTAAGATGGCGGCGACAACTATGGGAGTTCATATGGGCGTTGAATCAATGCAGATTGGTAATTTGGATTGGATGGCTGAACATAGTACTGGAACATCTATTATGGCTGTTGAGTTCAAAGATGGAGTGGTTATTGGGGCCGATTCCCGTACCACGACAGGTTCCTACATTGCCAACAGAGTAACCGACAAACTTACGCGTGTCACGGATTATATCTACTGCTGTAGGTCGGGTTCTGCAGCCGACACACAAGCTGTAGCCGACATTGTTTCATATCAGCTTGGTAAGCATAATCTATTTAATATATTTTAGGCGTTTGTCAATAAAATCTATTTCATGAGGTAACACCTCGATATTTGAACACTTGCCCATATATCCTCCAAGAATAGCATAAACATAGATTAAAAAAAACAAAATCTTCCTTTCTTTAATGTTTTTAAAAAAATAAATGATTATCTTTAGAATATAGTTATAATCTCCTATGAGTACCAGGATATTTGAATGGAATTCTCATTGACATTTTAAATAAACAAAAAAATTATACCCGAAATCAAAACTCTTCAATCCGTGCCTCATAGGATAGTGATCACACCTGACTCCAGGCATGGCTCATCTGCGGACAATCTACCTCCATCTGGAACAGTCTTGTGCTCTTCTATAGGCATTTATCAGTGATGATTCTGATAATTCAGTGACTTGGCTGCTCTATCTTGTCAGTTGAAGTACACGCGACCTTGTCCCTTCAACACTTCCCAGAAGAATAGTTTATAAAAACACATACTTGCAAATTATCAATCATATGTGTAGCTGATGCGCTACCGGTGAGTAGTGGCTCCACTGCCAGGATGACTCTTCCGCTCGTTGTATGTCAGCAGAAACCAGCAAACTTAGCGCACGCTCGCCTAAGCCGAATTGACTTTAGTCCTTAAAAGCACTGCTCAAAACCAGAAGAAAGCGCAGTGGTCTAGGTCCGTAGGGTGTATAGTCCAGTAATCTAATTCAGAGAGCAGGCGAAGGTCTTAATCGTAGTCAGTATCGGCAAAGGGAAGATCGCAGAGTTAGTTCAAACACGAGCAGTGGAGACTGACTGTCTTATTATTTGGCTATACACCCTATTTATACAATTTATTATATACACCGCCCAGCCAATAGTGGGTATAATTGGGCCGACCAATCACACAGCGGGAGAGGGAGAGTGAGTGCTGCTTTCCCGCTCTGTGTCTGTCTCAAGGTGTGGACTGCGTGGCATACAACATATTTAACAAGACGTATATAATTGCCAAATTTTCGATCGGAAGGAAATAATTTGTAGTCATGTTTATTCTCTTCATATGGGTGTGAGGCATTAACACTGATAGTAAAGATGGCTGAAATACTGGACACTTTTGAACGAAAAGTACTCTGAAGAATCTGCGGACCAGTGAGAGAGAATAATCAGTGGCGCATTCGGCATAACGAAGAACTGTACAATATATACCAGGCCCCGAGCATCTCGGCACATATGAAGATGCTTAGATTACGATGGGCCGGACATGTACAGCGAATGCCTGACTCACGTGTCCCTAAAACAATAATGAGCAGACACCTGGGAGGAAAGAGATTAGTAGGAAGACCCAGGATGAGATGGGAGGATGAAGTGAGAATGGATGCAGCGCAGTTTCTCCAGGTGGTAAATAAGAAGACGGCGGCTGAGGACCGACAGAGTTGGAGGCGAAAGTTGCAGGAGGCTAAAGCTCGATATGGACTGTAGCGCCATCAAAGAGAGAGAGAGTTTATTCTCTTAGGTCTTGAAGAGCCATCCTCACCACAATTTTTTTTTTTTTAAGTAAAACAAAAATCTCAACTTTGTAACAGATTTAGCAATGTTCAAGTGCAGTGCCAATAAATAAACGGCATTGAATATTGAGGAATAGAAATAAAAATCAGCAAATGATCAGCCCCCTGCACACAAACACGTGTTCGGCAGTCAACTTGTTAAGATTTTTACTGATGTTTATCAGTATTCTCGACTTTCTATCACAAAATTTCATTAGTTGTATTAAATGTTTAATTGCTTTATTCAGTTACATGGTACTGAATCTACTGACAAAATGCCATACCAATATTGAATTTTTTGATAAAAAATTCTAATTTTCCTTGGTAAAAATCTTCCCATTGTAACATAAAGGGGCCTGGTAGGCTTAAATTGCATTACCGGGGTGTGTTTTGTTTACTACACTATAATCAATAAAACTAATCTTACAAGATACCAACAGAGACAGGTTATACTTTTTGTCAGTCATCGTAAGATGTTGGCGGTTGTGATTTTCCTCACGCCTGGGTGTTTTGTGCTTATAATTCACTTCAGAAATTAGGCATCTTAGTATATCTGTGGTAAAAAAGCGATTATCATTATTTGTTATAGGCAGGCAGCCTTTGCTCCAGCTTCTTTGTTCGAAAAAGCATCCAAATGGTTTTTGAACTGGTTGACCGAAATGGAATGGACAATCAGGCTTGGCAATTTATTTCAGTCTGAAACCACTCTGCTGGAAATAAAGTTTTTCTTGGGATTGAGGTGGAATTGGGGACGATAGAGCTTTCAGTTAGGACCCTGTAAATTGGTGTTGGAATTTAATTTATACATTTCGTGCAAGGGCCAGTCATGGTAATCATTATCATCGTATGTATGGACACTTTTGCGATATCTATTTTAATAAAAACCCCATAAAGTTTGGATGTTCTCAAAATATTCCATTGTTAATATTTGCTAATTGTTTCTTTCTTCTATTAACAGGTCTTCACCAGATGGAACTGGAGATCGGAGACAAACCTCTTGTGGCCACCGGGGCTGCACTATTCCGTAACCTCTGTTACAACTACAGGGACTCCCTGATGGCCGGGATGCTGGTGGCCGGGTGGGACAATCAAAATGGAGGTTGGTGGTCTTAACTTGTACTATTCTTTTGATCAAATCTTTTTCCATGCTATCCCAGAGACTTTAATGTATGTCGTATAAATGTTCAAAGTACATGGCTTATTACTCTTACGGTCAGCGAAACATGGCTATAACCATCTCTACTGTCAACCTTGCTTCCTTTACATGGATATCGACTTATTCACAATTATCAAACTAATTGAAGAGGTGGTGGTGAAGGTTTATATTTGCGAGAATACATCAATTATTCACTTCTAAAACAATCTGAAACCAGTGGTAGTTATCCTGAATATTTATTGTTAAAAATTACCTTTAAACACATTGACACGTTGATTGGTGTGGTGTGGTGTATTGTCCTTCTGATACAAACTTTTTTTTGAGATAGAAAAGTTGTGTGAGTTATTGATTCAGTTATTCATTCTTATGGATGACTTTAATATATCTTTTAAAAAAGATAAGTACACTAGACAAATAATAAGAAAAGTTATTTTTTGTTTTGTACACCATTTTGTGAAAAGGACCTAAATTATATTATTTGTTACAATCAATAGTGTAAAGTTTCCATAAACCAAATTTTTAAAATTAACGTAAAAATGTCACTTTTTAATAAAAAATTATAAAAGCGGCATCTATGGATAATGAGTTTCATATTTTCGTATAGAATCACCTTAAATAATATGTCGTCTTTAATTGATTTTGGTTGTTCCATAATTTTTATTTCAATCCCATATTGTATTTAGCCTTTACCTACTTTAATAATAACAAAACCTTTACCCTCTAAATTAATAAATTATTATTTTTGAGTCAAAACAATAACAAGATTTTTACGTTTCAAAAAGGATCTCCACCTTTTTTTTTTCCTTGAAGAAATTCCACATGTCTATCAAATTTTCAAATGTATTACTTTTCTAGGTCAAGTTTACTCCATTCCAATCGGTGGCATGTGTGTGCGTGCCCCCGTGTCCATCGGAGGGTCAGGCTCCAGCTATATCTACGGCTACGTGGACGCTCATTTTAAGAAGGACATGACATCCGCGGAGGCCGTGGACTTCGTCACCAACTGTCTCAGCCTTGCCATGGCCCGCGATGGCTCATCCGGTGGAGTTGTGCGACTCGGAGTCATCACCAAAGATGGTATTGAAAGAAAAGTTGTGCTCGGAAACGAACTGCCCAAGTTCTACGAAGGTTAAAGCTAATTTAGATTGCAATTTGTCTATAGATCGCTGGTGCAAAATTCTAACAGAATTCTTGTGAAACTAAAGTATTTATTTGAACTTTATTTTGTACCAATGTATCTGAACTTTACTTTTGATTACATAATTCTGGAATGATTGTGATTTATCATTGAATTGGAATAAAACTTTTTTTACGTAAAATAAAATTCACTTAGTTTTTTTATAGGACCCAATTAAAATTTTTGACGAAAAATATACCTTTACAAGTTCGACATAAATTATATTTTCAGAAACCACGGACAGATAAAAATAAATGTCACACTTCACTTTGGCAGGTACTAATGTTTATTTTTTACTGTTATGGTTCTCACCTGTTCAGAATTCATGTCCGGGATCCTGCTATGTGCGAATGTCAGCTTGAGGAGGAAGATCTCAACCATGTTTTGTTGAATGCCCCATAAATTATTGTTATCCTAAGTTACTCCCATAGTAACATCCCACTCCCTACTTATATTCTAACTCTCCTGTCCCCACCCAAAAAACATGTATGTATTTAAAATTCTACAAAAACATTGAGTAAAGAATGGTATTCAGTTGTAAATATGTATGTAAAGTGTATAGTGTACTAAATATCTATTATATTATTCTTCTAAATCAGAAGTGTTTTACACAAATAATGCAAAAGTAATTTTTTTAAATAATTTCTTCCAGTATCTTTAAGTATTAGCTTTCATATGCCGACTAGGCTGCATTGTTTTCTTTGTATTTTGTCGTCGTTAAGCTAAGAGATGATAATGCAAAATAGTATGTCAAAAAGTTTAAAGGTCATTGAAATTTTCTTGCGTAATGTGTTGACCCTCTTACTACATATCTGCCCATGCAGTTGTTCACTATTTAATTATCAATTCTCTCTAGCGAGATAATACAAGGGTAGCCTGAAAAGTAATGCACACATGCTTGTAGAACATGAACAAAAACAAATAGCAAGATCATGCAAAAAGTATGTTTTTTAAGCTTCAAAATCATATATTTATTTTTCAACATAGTCACCGTTAAGCCTAACACATTTCTCCCAACAAGTAACAAGTTTTTTCATTCCGTTCCTGTAAAATTTTTCTAACTTTTCTCAAATCCAGGACCTCATAGCTGCCTTCAGGTCTCTTGAGTAGAGAAAAAAAATAAAAATCACAAAGCCCGAGATCGGGGGAGCAACGGGTGTGTGGAATCAGTTCAAACTCCAGGTTTCGCAGAGCTCTTCAGTTACGCGCAGGTGTGGCATGTGGTATTGGCACCAGGCTGCCTCTAATACGACAAACTCGAGATCGGTGTTTTAGAGTCTGTATGTACTAAGAGGAATTTACCTTTGCCTCTTGTTCCAGATAATTGGTCACATAAACTCAGTGAGCAATCCAAGACACAGTCAAAAGAAGTTTTTTTGCGATTGTGTTTGAACTTTTTTGTCTAAGGAGAAGACGGATGTCAATATTCAGCGCTTTGTCTTTTCTCTTCCAGGTCGTAATGATGGATGCATTACTCGTCTCC
Organism: Micrasema longulum; assembly: GCF_059751315.1. NCBI lineage: Eukaryota > Metazoa > Arthropoda > Insecta > Trichoptera > Brachycentridae > Micrasema > Micrasema longulum. The sequence continues at coordinate 488,339 of NW_028278197.1, forward strand.
CATCACAATATTCAAAACAAAGTCGTATTCTAAAGAATAAAATAAAATAATAAAATAAATAAAATGATAAATCACAAAGTTAAAGTTGCTCACAGCATTCCAATTGATGCTTTATGTTCTCGTCATTTTTAACCAAATCATTGACGACTTGCGATGTTTACCATCTGTGGCAGTAATCGGATGTCCGCTGCGTGTTTCATCAACAATTATGGGTTTCCCAGGCTTGCAACTACAAAATTTCATTACCCATCGATATACAATAGACCTATCAACAGCATCATCGCTATAAACAGCCTTTAAATGGCGATGAATCTCAGTAGGGTCCTGATTTCATCAGTTAAAAATTCGATACGTCTGCTGTTTAACTCGCGTTGACATAGCACTAGAACACGTCTCCGTACTTCTGCTTCTCAATATACACTGGATGAACACAACGTCTCCAAACCTATGCATGCTTATATTGGAGGAATATTACTTCCACATGCCACCTAGCACGCTTGCTTCTGAAGGTCATTTCATTGGCGTTCTACGAGCATGGGTGAAATAGTTTTTGGCCTACCCTCGTATTTATTACTTTTTAACAAAATTTTCAAATGAGTAGAATATAGTTAATTCTCTTAAATTGAGTATTAACATTTTCGATCAGCTATGAACTTGTAACAATTATTGTATTAAACTGGATAGCTGAAAACAGACTAACATTAAACCCTTCTAAAACAGAACAACTATAAATGTTTTCAGCCAGGCGACAGAATTGAAAACAATATAAAAAAATTACATTTGTTGTATTTTACCGGCACCTTTACGATTTAATCACATCCGTCCAGAACAGAGCATCGTACATTACAGAAGTGAGAGAGGAGTAGAACAGATACATAATATTAGCAGGAATGTTTATACAAGAAAAGTTTTTTTAAACTCGTTTGTTACTTTCATCCCGCATTATTTCATTCCTCGGTCTCCCCTACCTATTAATATTCGACACTGTCTAGAACACGCCAGTCGGGAGGTGAAAAAGCCAAAAAAACGAAATAGAAGAAGAAGACACCGGCATCCGTTGACATTTTACGGTGACATTTGGCACAGTTTGTATTATTGTGTTTGTGGTTAACTTCGCAGGTGGTTTAACAACAAAATTCTTATTTATGTTTTATGAATTGTTTGTTATTGTTATACAAAATACAGTATGTAGTTTGTTTATCAGTCATTTGTCATGTTTTCTCATGATGGAAAAAATAATCCAGATTTTTTCGATCTAGTATGCAGAGTTTTCTTGAAAAATAAGTGCTTACAATCCATCTTCAGCTACGGAAATAAAATAAATTACAAAAGTAGAAAAAAGGGAGAATACTCGATCTTTCCAATAAAATAATACGATGCTCAGGAATCGACGTGAAACGAAACGATAAATTACCTAAAAATATTTGTGACAGTTGTGTTCAATTGTTATTTTACGCATTCAAATTAAGAACTTAATGCGAAAACCGTCACCAAAAACTAACTGAAATTATTTCAAATACTTCTAAATTGAAATATAAAACAAAAGATAATCTGTTATTAAAAAAATGTTTTAACACGTGAAATAAAATATAAGAAAAGACAATTGAAAAATGTGATAAAAATACAAATTTTGATAGATATGATGATTTGATAGATTTTGATAGATGATTCCATGGTTGGAAAATGCGAAAATAATTTCATTTGTGCAGAATCCTCTTTTCGGATGTTTTCTATTCAATACTCAGTTCAAGGATAAGTTGTCTTTAGATATACACATGTTATCATCACAGCATAATGATGGAAATAATGAATATAAAAAATACACAACTGTTCTAGCTGCAATAAGCCATTTAAAACAGAGAACGAGAAACACTTAGAACAATGCTTCAAAATGAATCAAGATTTTCAAGAATCGAGAACACATAGGTTGGTATTTTATGCATAATATAATAAGAAAAACAACGAATCAAATAAATTACCCCAGTTGTTTATTAACCTTTTCCTCACTAGGCATCCAAAATTACACACGATCGGAACGGGGGGACCAAACGATCCCAGCGCCTACTTGTATATGGCGTCACGATAATAAAAAGTTGCAAGTGTTTATGATCGTGCAATAATTTATTCATGTTTTTACATACACATATTTTACTTATTCGTGTATTTTATTCATTTTTGTTAGTTTGCCGAATGCTAATGTACATAAAGTGAAATCGACCCTTGTATTATTTATGTCTTTTTTTGTTTTAATATTAAACAATTTCAAAACAAAAACAGGAAAATGCTTCTTTCTGTTATTTTCATGATTACAAAAAATATAGGACAAATAGCTTTAATAATACTTGAGTCATCTAATTAAAATCGGTCTATGGGGGATTCGAATCCCCCTCCCCCCTTTGGTCCAGCTAGCTTAATAATAACTAACATAATAAAATTTTAATTAAAATTTTTGTTAATGGCCTTTTTGAAAAATAAATTCCATTACTATAAGTAGAGGTAGTGTGGAAAACAGATGCAGTTAGGGGGTTGTAGGGAGAACAATAAATAAAAGACAGGAAAGAGTTAGAGGGGAAAGTGATGGAAGTAGGGATGACTGAAAAATGATTATAGGTCTAAGAAAAGGTAGGATTCATATCTACTTTTGAGTTGAATAAAGCAATCCAAAACATGAAAAATTCTAAACATCATTAGATAATATTATCATTATATCTAGTTGGTAAAATTGTTCAAAAATAAAAACTTCAATTAAATTACAATGCCGACTAACTGCTGCAAGAATGCAAAACTATGAATCTTGTTAGAAGTCAAGAGTACTATTTTTAATATCAATCTTTAAAAATATACCAGCTGGAGTTAAAAAAAGTGTTAAATTTATTTAGCTGTCAAGCAATAAAATATATTTGCAGTGAGTATATAAAAAAAATAAGATTGATAATAATAATAATAATAATCATAGTTTATTAACAAAAAAAAACAATAACTTTATCTATTACATAAAAACTTAGGTAATAGATTTCTCTGGATCATGTCTAGTCTGCCTAACTAGGTACAACCTGTTTTAAGGCAGACATTTTTATGCAAAAATAATCAATAACATTACTACCTACTTGTTAATTTAATAAGCAGTTATACAATATTAATTTACTATTTAGGAATGTATTTTGAGTAAATTTTCTGATTACACCTACGGATTGTTAAAAGTAGTGTTATTTGTGATTATTTGTCTAAAACTACATATTTTCAAATGATTCCAGAGATTGCTCAGTTTTAAAATTTTTATTGATTTTCAGTATATTTTCCTAACACCCGACATTGTCTTTCTTGCTATAGATCTTCACTAACAATACATGCTAGAACCCGTACTGGAGAAAGACCGCATATATGTGAAGCTTGTCGGTACCGCGCATCGAATATTAGTAACCTTTACAGGCGCCTTAAGAGTCACACAAAAGTCATGGATTTCAAGGTAAGCTTTTGTTTTTTTTTTAATACTATTTTCAATACATAATATTGCCCCGATGATAATAATATATATTTTTTAAATAATATAATGAATTAATTTTTACTAGCAATGAATTAGTTGTATTATTTAAAGTACAGAATATGAAAATTTGGGCATTAGAAAAACAATTAAAAATGCAATCCGAACATTAAAAAAAAAACATGAATGACACACTGTATAATAACCTAATTTATAAAATGCACATATATTTCAGCATGAAGAATGTGGTAAACTGTACGGATACAAATCTCTTCCTTCGGATCACGTGACATTGTTTTACCACAAACTCCGCTCTCACCCGTGCCCCACTGTACCGAGACCTACGCAAGGCGGAACGGATTATTAACACACGTTCCATCGTCCATATAATGTTGTAGAGACTTAGACAGAGCCCTTATTATGTCACTCCTTTTTTTCGTAAGTTCGTTTATTGTATGTTATGGGAACGAGAGTGAAATGCGATTTTGATTGCGTCAGAGTGAGATGGATGTATGAGAAACTAACCAAATATCTCTCATTTTCTGATTGACAAAAACACATTTTATAATAACCTAACCATAGATTTCGAAGACAATGACCAGCTTGGTAATGTTAAATCTAAGATTGCGCCGATTGCTGGAATTCTGTATAGTCTTCAAGACATACTTACGACAACTCTACTTCGGACCGTATATTTTACCATGTTTCATTCTCGTGTATTCTTTCTTACCTGCATCTGGGGATTTGCAACAAAAAAGATTATTGCGTAGATTCAGGTTTTACAAAATAGAGTGGTAAGAAATGTATTTCATTTTCTGGCAGATAAACTTTTAAAAGAAATATACTCTACTACAAATATTATCCCATTTAGTGTTCTACCCCACACTACTACAAATATTACAAAATAAATTGAACTCGAATCTAACACTTAAATTTAACAGTGATGTATGTAACCATTGTTACACTGGCTACGTTTACCACAGAGGGTGGAATACAAACTCTGTTGGCTTATGTATAAGTCACTGCACAACTCTGCTCCAGAATATTTAAGGGAACTCTGTATTCCAGATGAACTAGCTGACAGACGTCTTACGCTTAGATCAGCTACATCTACGTCGAAAGGAAAAGTTATTATACCTCTACACAAACAGCGCACTAAATTTGCTCTCCCAGCAGAGGTCCGAAACTGTGAGAGTGATGTGATGTTTCAGAAGAAACTTAGAACCCACTTGTTCTCTAAATCATTTGAATAAATTCTTAGCGTGTGGTGACAAAGTACATTATATTTCCTAAATTAAAAAGTTAAAATTAAATTTATATCTTTATATAATCACTTTGTAAAGCGCCTTTGAGGTATTATGTTACGAAAATGGCACTATATAAGTTATCCATAATAATAATAATTATTATCATGTACACTATCTCAGCTTTTCTTCTAAATTCGGATTGAGGCCTCTCCTTTACGTTGCTTCAACTCGATATAACCTTCCGCCTATTTAGTTTAAATAGACTTCTATCCAGTCTATAAATAATAATAATGTCCCACTGAAAAATAATTTCCTGAAACTGTTCCTCCATAACCCTTGACTTACTCTAGAGTATTTATTTGTCCTTTAATGTTTCCGAAATTTGTCCATTACACAAATTGTATACCTATCTATATTTGATGTATTTTTCCAATTAATCGTAACTGTCCCAGAATGAGTTTGCAAACTCATGTGAGTACAATTATATTTATGTCATGTACATATGTAATAATATTGTATTTTGAATTTTTTTATGGTTGTAGTCTGATACTTTTATTATTATTTATTCACTGTATAAAAAATTATGAATGTACACAATATATATATATATATAGTGATAAATTAGATGCCAAAGGTAATAAAAGATACATTAAATGTAATTTATACTAGTAATAAAAAGTGTGCCATAATTCAAGTCATTAATTTATGATTATGAATTATGATTATTTTAAGATGGTATATTTTAATTACTTGAGTTTTGTACAGTTTAGTGCACAGAAATAATAATTTGCTTCATATTACTGTTTTTAAATACTGATAAGAGTAGTAGGAGTAGTAGCGCCCTTGAGGTATTTTATTACGAAAATGGCGCTATATAAGTTATCCATAATAATAATGATTGATTAAAAAGACATTATGAAAATAACTGCAGAATTTTGTGAACACAAATATTTATTTATTTTGTGCACTGTGAAGCTTATTATACAAAAACATAACAATGATTTTTTTATGCAACTGATCCTTTGTGTATATATGATTATTAAATGTGCTGAATTTGAATAAATTTTGCTTATTTCATCGTGATCGTAGAACAACGACGCATGTGCAAAAAATGCCACATTGACTTTCTTTTTTTATTTAACTTTTTGTACATAATGTTATTTGTACATTGGCGGGCTTATTGCTAAATGGCAATTTCTTCCAACCAACCAATAAAATAAAAGTTTTATTTTTATAATACAAGTTACAGAACATATTCAATAGAAAAAAAAAAGATTAAAAAGTTAAAAATATTTAAAAATAGAAATAAACGTATTTGTTTATAAATTACCTTAAATCAAAACTATTACTCAATGGAAAAAAGGAAAAAAGAGGAAAGAGGAAAAAAGGAAAGGAGGAGAGATTAAGGAAGAAAAAGGAGATGTTTCTTCAGACGTGATTTAAACAGAGATAATGTAGTAACATCTTTGATGGTGGATGGGAGATGATTCCACAGTTGAGCCGCATGGACACTATATGAGTTAGAGAAGAAAGAGGAATTGTGGATGGGTATTAAGAGAGTGCCTTGAGAATTAGAACGAAGAGGTAAACCATAAACTGATAAGCGTTGAAATTTTTCACGCAGGTATATAGGAGCGTTAGGACTATGAAGTACATTAAACAGTAGTGAGAGGGAGTGATAGTCTCTCTGCTGTCTAATTTTTAGCCATTTCAGTTGCCTACGATAATCAGAAATGTGGTCATATTTCCTAAGACCAAAAATGTACCTTATGCATGTATTCTGAAGTCGTTCAAGTTTATCGAGTTGCTCACAGCTTTAATCAGTCATGGAAACATAAGCGTAATCTAGAATGGGTAGTAGTAATGCTTGTACAAGGTTGCATTTAGTATTAATGGGTAAGAATTTTGGCAGCCTTCTAAGTGAGTGTAGACTGAAAAATATTTTGCGGCTTAATTCATTAGCACGAGCTCGCCAGCAGAGATGTTCATCCATTTGTACTCCTAGATTGTTTACAGATTTTCTGTATTGAATATTGGTACCATTGACAATAAGAGGATTAAGTGAAGGTATGTCAGATCTTGAAAAGGTTATACAAAGGCTTTATATTTCAGGTTTGAAATATATACATATACCTACATAACTAATCCAAGTATCAAATGATACACTTTTGTACTTATCAAGCTGTGACATAAAGTGTCAAAAAATATTTTAAACTGCTCTCAATTGAATAAAATCCTTCAGCAATCCTTCTCACATATGAAGTTCCTTAGTAATACAAGTGTTGAATATGACTTGCTCAGGATCTGAAATGAAATAGCGAGCAATTTATCATCACTATTTTGCTAAAATTTAGTAAGTGCATTGAAGAAATATAGTATAGTATCAAATACATTATAAAGATTCATTTGTCTGAATCTTACTACTGATAATTAAAAAAATAATAAACTAACCACTACGCCGTTTTCCTTGGGGTTAGGCAGAGAGGATAGAATACCATATCACTGTCTTTGCATACATCCCTCGTTCCTCTACATTCATACATCTTCTCATGCACACACAGCTATCATAACCACTTTTAATACATCCATCTTCAAGTGTTTGTTGAATTTGGTCATGCTATTTTAAAAAAAAAACAGTAAACCTTATTTAAACAACTTTAAAAAGATTTAAGTTTGTGAGTCAAAATTCTTGATGGAAGTTCATTGTAATTTATTATATAAATAAAAGACGAGTGATACTTTAATCCACAAATTTGGAATATCCAGTGACCAGTTTCATCGCTTTCGCGACATCTTTCCAAATTTGTGGATTAAAGTATTACTCGTCTTTTATTTATATAATAAACTCTAGATAGGTAATCAATATCGCTATTTAGAGTGCAATTGTGAATTTTTCAATCCATAATCCATACGGCTCTGCCGGTAATCCGGCGTTTATATACAGGCAGCTACCGAGTGGGCAACTCGGTAATTTTAAGTTTAATTTTTTCTTTATTATTTTTATTCCTTATATTTAGTTCTATGATTAACATGGTCTAATGTAATATTTACGTCTATATTATTTATCACTGTTTTACACTTACTGTCCTAATTTATTATTGTAGTTGTGTGGCCTAGTATCAAAAATAGTCACATCCATCTGCATAAAAAAAAGATAACACGGAAAAACTCTCATTCGTGCTGTAGACGTATTTTCAAGGAAAAAATAATGCACATACATTAATTAATACCTGAAATGCTATAAAACGTGCAAAGGTCGTGTCAGTGTCTCATTATAAAGAAAATATTCTAAAAACAATTATGGATTTGTCCAATATTGATATTAATGTAAGGATTTGACAATTTTTGTTAATGAGTATATTGGATCCGTCCAATTTTGACAATGATCCTTAGTTGGTGTATGCATTTAGTTAATCAGCGGCGTTCATAATTATAATTTTTTTAAATTTTGAAATATATTTACGACAATTAAAACAATAAATGTGAGAACAAGAAAAGTACAGTGGGTTAACATGAAACATTAATTTTTAAAAAATTGTAAAACATAATTCAAAGAAATCATATAAACCGTGAAATATAACAATATCTAAATAATGTTTCTTTATAAATTTTATATTTGAAGCACTAACTTTTTGGCTATTCATTATAATAAAATAAATAAAACAACTTGGTTTTTAACGGCTATTTTTTTTTCCACTGACCAGTTTCAAAGCAAACAAGCTTCTTCGCCAAGGTTTGTTGAAAGGAAGAAGAAGATATTGCAGGAGACTGTCTTCTCGCTCGCTTAACCTCAACACTCCTGTTACTATCAGTTACTCAAATTCTCCTCGTTCTTTATTGTAATATGTTTGAAATAGTATAAAATCCTTTTTTTGCATGGAGTTTTTTTGGCTTTTATTAGTTCTTGACAGATAGAGACGTTTGTGCGTCTTGCAGTCCACGGAATGCGTATCATCTGTCTCCAGCACCACATCTCAAACACAAAGTGCGCATGCCTTTCTTTTTTTCTTCATTGTCCATGTTTTACTTATCTAATAAATTCTAATGGAATTTTTGTAGAATAAATGTTTGATTACCTGCGTAAAAGTATCGAGAGAAAGTTTGAAAAATCCTCCTGCTGTGATAAAGAGTGGTGTCTTAGCACGTTCCATAAATATCAGCAGTCCTTTCCGTATGTTAGTGTTGGATTTCATCCACGCACACTCGTAAGCTGCCTGACTTAATTTCCCACTCTGGAAATTGCTAAAGAATTAATACTCTCATCACAATGTACAAAGAATGGTCCTGACTTAATACAGCAAATTCCTAACTAGTTAGTACTAGAAATGTTATTTGTATTTATGTTATATTTTTCCTCCTCTTATAACGTAACCATTTAGCGCTACAGGTGTGTCAATGCGCTCTACATTTCCGTGATATGATGGACGACCATGTATGTTTATATGCTTAACTTTTTACATACTTTACAGGCCAAGGTCAAGTCTACCAAAGAATTTTAGATTTTATTCAGAGACATTGTGTAAGTATACTAAATATGATACAATTTTAGTGTGTAGATTTTACAGTATTAGATTGCGCCAGGTGTTAGCTCTGCTGTTAACTCCTCCTGCCCTGACGAACTCCACAGCTTTTTGCTGTGGAATAAAATGCAACTCCATAAGCTCTCAGTGGTCAGCTCCTGTAGATGCTCTTCCGAAAGCTCATCGTTATCCACCTCCAGCCCCATGATATTGGTCAGACACAATCTCGTTAACTACATGCTCAAGACACTCTGTCTCAAATCCTTCAGTGTTTTTCTTTATTAAGCAAAAGCAGAGAAATTCCCATAAAGTTTCACAGCCGAAATTCCTTTACTTTACCAACACTACTCAGATATAGGATATTTAGAAAACAAAATCTACTTGTAAAATACAGGATGTTGGGCAGACGGTTGTCCAAACGGATTAGGCGGCCAGCGAAGGCCGTTGCCGACTCAATCAGCCCCAATAACTTGGATTTGGCCTCGCTGTCAAGGGGGTTTTTGTTGTAGTTTTTAGAAAAAAGTCTGATATTAATATCTTGAACTGAAATCACAATACATCTTTACAGGCCGCAGTGACGTCAGGAGCTATAGCACTGACCCTTATTTCAAAGAATTGGAAAAAGGTTCCACTGTAATATTAATATATCATCATCATTCCCTTTCCGCACCTAATGGTGCATAGGGCACTGCATTGGTACACCAATCGCAGTGTATCGTGAAGGTAAGATGATCAGTCATATGCTCCATGGACTTCAGGGACTATGAAATATTTTTTGTGGCAAAACCCCCCTTTAAATAAATATTTCATATCAACCATGTCGGAAACCAAACCCGAGACCTCTTGCATGGTAGGCAAACGCATTTCACCACGATGCCGACATTAATATATATAAAGAACAAATAAATAAATAAACCTAAATACCTCAATAATCAGTTCATTAGTTATCACGCAATAGAGTAGAACTTCTGTCATCGTACACAAGAAGTATGCAACCATAGCCACCAGTATACCATCGAGTTTACGCTTTAAAACATGCTAAAAGTTATTAAATATTTTAATTTTTGTTACTACATTTTTACATTTTTAAAAAAAAGTATAAAATAAAATGCTCACAATTGAAATTTGCAGCCCAGACAAGCATATTCCACTTATGCTAATGAAAAACTGGATCAAAATTGAGTTTGAAAAGATGTTTTCAATTTCATTGCCAATTCTGAAAGAAAGTGTATTATTTATTCAGTTACAGCAAATGGTACATAGTTAAGATTATTGCGTAAGCATATGTATATATTTTACTTTGATAATCGCATTATCAAGTCACAATGTTATTTATTAGACTTGAAAGATATCTGTCTAGTGATATTTGAAATCATTTTGACCATTTTCTAAAACACTTGTGGTCACTTTTCTCATAGAAAATACTTATATGGACACATAATAACTTTCTTAATTTTTTCAATATTTTACTTCCGATTGGACCGTAGTCAAGTAATATAAAGTAAATCTTATTTGACTAACATCTTGGGGCCCTTTTTTTGCTGACTGTTTTTTATAGGGATACAATATCTACCATATCGCGTCGGTCAGCATTGCTGCCGATCTACTAAATCAACCTTTTTGAGGAGACAGAAAAAACTGTTCTTAAAATCGAATCTAACACATTATTTAATCTGATCCGTGGTACTATTCTTCTTCAGAAAGCTCGCCTTTTATTGGTCCCTCGCATGTCATATGATTAGGGAAAATCCATCCAATAAGAGTTATAAATCCTCAAACATGAAAATATCATTTTGGTCCAAATTGTAGATTGGCGGTAATGGGCGCCGACCGACGATACAATTACTTCAGTTTTTTGTAGGCTATAGCCATCAGTAGACATCGGTAGTGAAAAGATGGCTATAGCCGTGATTTCCTTAATAAAAAACATGATTTTGACGGCCATAGCTGGCATAACCCCAAAACGTGTTAAACAATACAAAGTTTTAAAAGAAAACTTTTTTTATAATATGTAAATTACATTTAAAAACTAATTTGAAATATTTATGGAAAATTAAAAAAAAAAAACTAAAAGCATTTATTTTAAAAGAACAAAAAAATCCTTTTGTTGCATTTTCGACCAATGGCTGAAATCAAGTGGGGATAAGTCCGCCTTGTAGTCTAGTGATTGGCGCATTTGCCTACTGTGCTTAAGGTTCCTAGGTTCGGTTCCTGCAATATTCCACTGCTTCTAGACTGGCGCCGGGAGCGTAAGACCGATCATCTAACCTTCATGTAATAGATGACTAAGATACACTCTGTTCCAATGCCATTGGGTAAGATGGTGATGTTATTTGAAGCGCTATATTATCAATTTGTTTTATAATACATAAAGAACAAGTTATGTTCATTTATATTTGTGGGGATGATATTTAAAATAACTATTACTAACTTCAGTATGTGTTGATGGTGAATGACGCAGTTTCTAAAATTTTGGTAAGTATTCCTGTTCCATATATCTTGTTTCTTCCATTTTGTGATAGCAATTTTAGGTGCATTTACTAATGATGGCCTAGCGTCTTGTGAATTCCTGGGATTTAAAGTGGTTGCTGTATGTTCTCCTAGTGCCCTAAATCATAAGCAGTTTCAAATACAATGATTTTTTGGTTTTAATGGCCTTTTACAAAATGCAGCTCATAAAAACAAATAGAAAAGTGAAAAAAACATATAATAAAAAACACTTGCATATAATAAATAGACATTGCTAATTGCATTGCATATTATGAAGTAAATATTAATTCAAAATAGAGAGATAAAAATTAACATGAGAAAAATATATATATATTAACATATTACTCTTCATCTCTGTTGTAATATGTTAATGTTAACAGCTCCCCGGGGAGTGGAATCCAGTCCTTGACTACAAAAATTTGGACAAACTCAAAATATTGTAGATATTTATATGTACATATTTCCTTAGTTCATATTTCTGCGTAACTCGTTTAAGATTGTGTAAAAGTATTAAAAAATATATTTAAATGTCTACTTGTGATTTTTTTCTGGGTTGTTGCGCTGTGTATTAATATTCCTTCTTGCCGAATTTCAGACAGCGTTACAGCCTTAGAGTGTGTACCTCTGTATATACTCTAAGGTTACAGCGTCCATCATCTGGGCTGATGTAGTTTTAGTGTCTTAGTGCATAGAAGTTGTATGAGGAATTTGTACCGTGCTGCAGTCGGCAGGTTTGTGTTGTATCGGTTTATGTTTTTACCGGGTACCATGCTCTTTCATCTTTATTAATATTTTTTTATTCATATAAAGATACATAAAAACAAAAAAATAATAACATATCCTTAACTCTATGAAGCCAAGAGCCCTGTGTTGAGTTGGGGTACAACAAAATAAAATGTAGAAACATGCATATTATCAAAGAATACTACAAATAAAAATGTTTACATAAACATGAATTTCAATAAATATCTGGACAACACACTTAATGGTACTATATATAAATCTATGCTCGCAGCAGTCTCCTGCAATGGTCTCTTCCCTTAGACAAAATCCAAACTTGTACACTTCTCCTGAAAATGGGTTTCGTTTTGGAGAACTTAATATGTTCATCTAGAACATTGAACACTCTTAGGGCCACAAAAGAGAAATTTATCTGAGCGGAAGTCGTATGTGTTTTTAGTATTAAATAATTCAAATTACAGAAAAACCTCGTACGAGCATTCTGCTGGGATCTTATTATAAACAACGTTTTTAATCAACGTTCGCGTATTGTCAATCCTTATTTTATTGTTGTCATTATTTCGTATTTACTGCATTTTGTGATTACCTACTGTATTGTATAGGACTCGTCGCACATTATTCATTCGATGTGTATCAGTTAAATTTAAAAAATAAAATGCTTTTTTTTTCTTCATAATACGGTTTTGAAATTTAACATACTTAAAAAAAAAAAAAAAAAAAACAATTTATATCATTTCGTCATTTGAATTTTAACAAAAAGGTATTGTACCATTTTTAATATAATTTACAAGTTTTAAGCAAATATATTATTTTCATACTTACGCACCCATACAAACGCACCCTCTCCCTCTTTCATTCCCACACGCACATGTATCCTCTCCCTCATTCATTCACGCATACACACATTCACATACACATGAATACAAACGTCACACAAATAAAATTACTAAACTTCTTTTCTTATATATTATGTGTCATTATATTTACAGTGGATTTTTGTAATTGGCTTTAGTATTGTTAAGATTTTTCTAATTATTTTGTTTATGTAATAGCTGTAAAAATCCCAAATAAAATGAAATAAATAAATAAATAAACACGTTTATAAATTTCCCCAACTTGATTCCGATTTTCTAGTAGCGGTTCATTTATAACTTCTTGAAAATGCCCCCAAACGTTGAAATATTTAGGTAAATCATAAGAACACAACTCTTTCTTTAAAAAACGTGAAAAATATTCACATTTGAAAAAATCATTTTTCAATTTAGTTATAATTTTCTGTTTGTAACCTGAATAAATCAAATAAAAGTTCATGATATGTTGTACCTGACAGATCTCCTAAGTATGTTGGTCTGAGCTGTAAGATGAAGAACTAATTCCGCACACAGGTGATCAGACTCTAGCACCAGTAATGCCAGAATAAAGATGGATGTCGTCTTGTAGCAATATGTAAAGGCCAGATTCTGGGATAACGAATGAGGCAGCCACGCTCTGTAAGGGAAATGCCCTCCTAACAAACTCCAGTCTGAAAATAAGTAATTCAATAAAAAAAAATCCTGCTATTTTATGTAGTTCTAATTATAATTTTTTTACGTACTTATCAATCATTTTACTTTTTAACATATTATCTGTATGTCCCGAGTTAACACGGATTTTATTTTTAACAAGACAAGATTTAAAAAAAGGAATAACCTGCTAAGCCTCTATTTAGAGGCTTGTCAGCAGGTGGAAAGGAGTGAATATGGAAGGAAGTTATGAAAAATATGCCACAACACCCAGACCAATTGAGAAAAACTCTTTCATGGGTTTGTTTCTTGCAACTGGTTGGAATACAACCCTTGACTTTCACAGTTGGCCATCTGATCAACTATGCCACGGCGCCTGTCTGTCATAAAAAAAAATATAAAAAAGAAGTGTATTGATTTCTAAATAACTACGGTAATAAATAAAATAAAAAATTCTTAACCCACAACCCATTTCTTTAAAATCCACTGTGGTAAAATATGTTTTATTACAAAATATAATAGTATGCCATTGTCGAATCATACTATTTTTATACAACCTGTCAATGGATATGAAGCGCAAAAGATTCCGCAAACTCCTACAATAGAGAGGTAAACATTTCTTAGACGGCCACTTTTCAATGTTGTTTTATTAATCACCTCGACAGCTTCTTTCTGCAATGAAAAAAAATTGTTTGAAAAGTTTACTATAAATACACAAATCAATCCTTACATAAGTAATCAAGGATTTAATTATGTATAAGTACAGTAAACCCCCTGTAACATACACCCGTATAAGGTTTTTTCCTATAATGTTTGCGGCAATTTTCCCCTATAACGGTGGTCCCCACTATAACGTAGTAGGTCCGTGTCCCTTAACCTTGATAGACACTTTCAGCAGAACTAACATTGATGACTCATCGGCACATCGCTGCTCTGTCCAAGGGATATTCACATGATACAGTAAGTAAATATGTTCTACTTGGAATAAATTATGATCAAGTAAATCGATGCACAGTTTTTTTTTAAATTAAAACTTAACATGTAAAAAATGTGTTCTATAATTTATTGACAGTGTGTGCCATTGTTTGACAAATATTTCCTCCCCATCACTTTATTTGACGAGCGAGCTATCATTATTATTAGTGCTAACTAGCACCAACTAGGTATCCAACTTCTTGAAGTGATCGTAAACTGTGATATAAAATAATGCATATTTTTTGTGAAGAAAAAATCAACTGCTTTATAATCTTAGTGCTGCACCTATGACAGTTTTGGGATGTGGTCAACCTTACCCACTTTCAAGTATGTAAGGTAAATACGTACTTGAAAGTGAGTAAGGTACGGATCTCTGAAGACCGACCGGAGTGGAGGGAGAGATGTAGGGCTTTGCTGCCAACCAATCTACAGGATTGAAACTGAAGTAGAAGATTAGTACATTTTTATGCTAATCCGTTTGTTTTTTGTTTTCCGATTATTCCCCTCCTATATTGTACCTTAATACGAGTAATTAAGATTATTTTCTGATTGTTTTCTAGTAATTTTGGCTGTTAAGTCTATAAAAACATGTTTTCTGAATTAGTTCTTACCTGAAGACGTGGAGAGTTGTTGGCTGAACTAACTTGGTTCAAGGAATGATCAAAAGCATAAAAGCACTCTAATACTTTATTTTTCTTCCAAATAATAATAAGAAACTAAAAAAAACACGTAAATAATATTATTCATTACAATGTTAGTAGTAGTAGTAAAAGAAATTGTAAAAATAATTTTAAATAATAATGCAATTTATATGCAGTAAATCTCCAATTATCTGGATTAATCAGCCACTGGCGCGCCGGCCGCCAGCGCCCTTTTTTCTTTGTTACCATAACATCTCTTTTATTTCCTAATAACTATCCGGATATTTGGCAATCTGGATGACTGGAGTTTGGATAAACTGAATCCCACTGAAATAGTTAATATTTAATAATAAAGATAAAATGACCTTACCTTCAGCACTCCTCCAATGTGGCTTGAGGTTAAGCAAATATTCTCTGTGAGAGCGTCTAGATTTGTAAATGATATTGTGCAATCCATCACTTCACATATGGGATATGTTATATAGAAAGCCAGAAAAATCAAAACTGAATAAAAATTATACAAGTAAACTTTGTACTTTGGTTGTGATTCCGACAGCGGCCAAAACCCGACGATCCGAAGAATTGTTTGACTAACTCGAAAGTTGTCAAAACTCATAGTATTTTCTCTCTTTGGTTTATTCATGATCTTTTATTGTAAGACGGGTTGAGAAATGATGAAATTATTAGCTGTATTTAGTATCAAAATACCAAACAAGCAATGATCAACTCGTTTACCTAAATAATATCTGTCTTGTAACTTTATGTAAGAAATGTATTTTGCTATTCTTATGACCAAAATTTGGTAATTTATTTATTACTTTTTTTTAAGTTATTTAAACAATGGTGAATAAACTAAAGTTATATCTATCCCCTTGGGAACATAAATGTAAATCTAATTAGAGCCCATATTGCAATGGGAAGTAAACAGTTGTTTTCAATTTTATCTATAATAAAGTAAAATTAAGTTTTCTTCTTCATCCCGGCACTGTCCCAACTCAAGGCTGTTGAGGTCGGCTCTTTCATTCTCAGACTGTATGTTCTTGGGTTCTGGGTGTCTGGGCTACACCTAGGCTGTTTCTCTGCAGGATTTTGGAGCATTGAGTTATCCAGTGAAATGCATATATCCACGAAAATGTTATTTGGGTTTGGAGGCCATAATTAATGAGATATAAATAACTTAGTGTTAGATAATCTTAATCAAGTTTTGGTAGAGCGGAGTTTGAACCTCGAACCTCTGATCCGTCATTTGTTCTGACAGTTGTCATGTCAAATGCGGACATAATCAAAGTATGAATGTGCTAGTATAGCCTTTAAATTAAATGGATATCTCTCAAGTACCTCGAAAATTGAATAGGAACTTGTCTACAAAGATTGCCAAATATTGTTAATTGTCTTTATTATTATTTATTTAAACATTCAATTTGAGAAAATCAGTGGTATATGAATATATTGTAGGTACTATATTATAATATTTTAATTATAAAGCAAAACAACAAAAATTGGTTAAATATCTACACTATACTATGAAGAGAAGAAGGGGGTAGAGACGGAAGAAAATAGGGAGGAGAAAGGAATCATCTTTCGGTCTTTAGGTTATGTATTCATTTGTTTATTACGTATACGGCCTGAGCCAATTATAACAGTTATATACGTGTGTAGGCGAAACTGAACAAAAATAACTAAGGGCTATAAAATAATGCTATACAATATATTTAAGAACATGATCAACACATAAGATTTCGAGATAAGCCAATGCATGCCAATCCATCTTCATTCTACACTGTGTTAATGGCGAAGAGAAATACGAAAAGCTAGAAGATCTATCCCAAAGAATTCTAAGTTGTGTGACGAATTGACTAATCTACACTTTCTGGACATCAGGGTATAAAAACAAAAGTTGCTCTTAGAAGATTTGATAAATAGCATTTTTTTACTACTGGTGACACAGTTAGGAACACAAAAAGAAATTGATTGCAACAGAGATGGGACATCACTTAATGAAAGTGCATATGAGGTTATCCAAAATATTTGTTATTACTTGTGTTCCATAGTAAAATGTCCCAAATTTTATTGTCACTTTGGTTACTGCAATAAATCTATTAATAATTTACAAATCGCTTTTGACAAGTTGATAAGTAACTTCAAACTAAATTACTCCTTGTTTGATTGACATAATTTTTTAATCATTCACGAGTTTTAAACTTAATCAATTTAAAACTTTTCTATTCCTTGTTTGAACAAAGTTTGTTCTTAGTTCTTAAGTCCATGTTAAAGGTGAAACTTTTATAAATGGATGTATTGATTTTACAAGTTAAAATTTTAAGTACAAACTACCATACATAATTTCAAATTAATTTCTTATGACATGAAAATAACTAACAATTACAGGGTTCGTACATTGTACCCCCTACCCTAGTTAGCCAGGAGATATGGAGATAATATATGTAATTGAAGACGAGAGTGGATAAAAGCATCATGTGACAAAAAAAGCAGAGATAGATATCTCTGCTTTTTTTCGTAATTTTCTTTTTTTAAATTAAACCTTAACACATAAGAAAAAAAATATATTTCATTTTTAGGTATATTAGATGATTGTAAATTTCATATTTTGTCCATCGGAATCTCCAAAAATGACAAAATATTGAGTACCCTGAGACAAACATATAAAACATTAATTTGAGAGTGATCTAACCAGATTACATTTCATTGCAATTCACACACATAACTTTAATAAGATTTTAAGAGACGGTGATTATCAGGCGATTATTTCATAACCTCAGGCGATCATTTCATAACCTCAGGTTAACCTTACCTCACATTATCACAGTAGCTCGGGGAAGTTAGCAATTGGTTGGTTGGAAGAAATTGCCATTTGGCAATAAGCCCGCCAATGTACAAATAACATTATGTACAAAAAGTTAATTCACACAGTATGTTAAAGGGAAAAAATGAAATATAAGGATAGGTACATAAACTTTATTTGTCAAATAATGTATTTTGTACAAGATTTAAATACAAAAGTAGTACATACATATTATATCATAGATTTGTACTTCACGAGTACAATGAGATGTGTTATATTTTATACAAGAGTTGTCGTTTTCTTTATGCAATATTTACACTTAAATTTTTAATAAAATCTGACTAAATACAATTGTAAATGATAATTTTTTTATCTTTCATCCACACATGGTGCATAGGACACTGCATTCAAATCACCCAATAATTTTAAATAGCACGCACCTTTCTATAAATCCACTCAAAGATACCTAATAAATACGTTCGAATTGATTATAAATTGTTAAAAATTAAATTAAATAAAAAATCCGGAATGACAGTTAATTCTGATTATTTTTTTAAATTGCGATATTACTATGAACTGTATGCAAGGAACATAATATCCAAAGTCCTTAAAAAAATTAGCTTTATTTGGCGAAAATTTAAATAGTCTTCTTTAAAGTAATATATCATTTATTCCAAATACAATCTATGTAATGCCAGTGGCATAACTAAATTTATTCAGAAATAGCGGACTATTTTTAAACAGGTATCAGCATCCAGCAAAAATAACCTATCAATCACTGAACTATACAACCTTATAAAATAATACATTTATTTCTGAGATTACGCAATTTGTAATGAGTGAGATTTAGCTGATCATTCCAAGTTCTTCCATGGTGGAGAGGTCCCTTAGGAGCATCTGTATAGTCTGCTTGGTGCGAGGATAGTACTCTGGAGTCTCATCGTCAGCCAGAGATGGGTCTTGAGATTCTAATTCTGGAAAGAAAGAATACTCGTTCAAATACACTGGACTCTCATTTTACGCAATGGATACGTTCCACGCAATACTGCTCAAAAATAAATAATATTTGTTGATAGGTTTTCTTGTATGAAAATCAATTCAGGGGGGCGATTATAAACGCTATCTACCTCAGTATTAAAAAGCCGGCACCACCGACACGTCGATGCGTATTTTCAGGAAGATGAATGAAAATAAAGATGGCAATATTTATTTTTTATAGTGGCAACCTTTCTTCTGAAGTGTTGCCATTATATATAAATAATCTGACAAATGCGCTGTAATGTCTTAACTGTCAAACTTTACTTCGCCCTCAATGCACAAATTTAATTTTGTTCTCCTATTGTATCATATTTCTGTGATAAAAAGGAGCCACCTCAAAATTATTTAAAATACCTACAAACAAATTGCAATAAGAGCAAAAAATGCTCAGGGTACTAAATATCATTCATTGATTTGAGAAAATATTTGGCTTTCTCATAGATTTAGTACGTTATAATTATACCTCGAATTCATTCATTAGACGTACCTGTAGAAATTATAATGGACTCAGTATTGATGTAGACATTTTTAACTGCACGTTGCATTTATACAGAAAATTTCTTTATGAGGTCGATTATTTGGGATAGTTGCTGAATGTGCATCTTGAGTGGTTTATGCTATGCATATGTGCCGCATGTAATGTATATGTTTGTGTTCGTTTTATTTATTTTTTTATTTATTTATTTAATTTTACAATACGCCCAAGGGGCATTTACAAAAAATATACAGTTAAGTACAAACATAGTGCGTAAAAATTTAAAAGATAAACAATACATTTAGAAACAATAAGAAGCATACTGCCATGCAAAATAAAAAGTGAAACTTTACATAGTAAAAAGAAAAAATAATTTTATATGGATATAATAAAAGTAATTGAATTAAAAAGCAAATTGTAAGTAACTTGTAAAGAATTCAAACAAAAAAATAAATACATTTTCATATATTTATAAGTGTAAAAATAAATATACAGGTAACTACAAACAAAGAAAGTAATAATTTTATAAATACACAACACATTAAAAGAAATAAAAAAAGATTTTATATACATGTAGAAACAATAAAAAGCAAACTGCAATGCAAAATAAAAAGCGAAACTTTGCATAAAAAAAAAGATTAAAAATATGAATATAAGAACAATGTTAAAATTAAAAAACAAATTGTAAATAACTTGTTAAGAATTCTATAATTTATATGTGCGTTCATGCGTGTGTGCGTGAATGGCTCGGAGTGTGCATTCGGTATTTTTATTTATTCTAATTTATTACCAATGATAACCAACCTCTTATCCAATTATTCTTTTCTGACTTGAATTTCTTGTTTATTTAAATTTTTTTGATTTATTATATCTTTTGCATAATTTATGAAAACTTAATCGGTCTTTTTATGTTGAAAAATTGTTGTTTTTAATACTTATTATGTACGACTATGTTTTCTGAATAAAATAAAATTGAGAAAATACAGTCCAAAAGTAAGAAAATTATAAAACTACATAGTTAAAGTACATACCTGCAATCTGGGCTTCGATAGAGTCCAACCGAGCGTCCAGAAGTGCCTGAGTTCTCTCTACATGCTCCAGTAACCTTTGGCGGCACTCTGATGGATCTATAGCTGCTTCTGGTTGAGGAACACAAGCTGAAAAGAGGAAATAAATTCAAGTAAGTATTCCAGAAATACAAAATGAAAAAAAATGGGCGAATGAAACGAATGACAGACAACATCTACTTTGTTTTTTTATTTAAATTCAATTTATTTATTTATACTTATACATACAACTGAATTCATACAAATACAAAGGATATAAGTTTGATTGTCTAATAAACCTTTTTATATATTTAATATAGAGTGATGACTCTCGCGACATTGACACACACCATAGGGTTTTAAGAAGTTTATATTATAGGCTGTGAAATTGAACACATTGATCGCCAATAGGATTTTCGTAAAATGTCCAAAAAATGTTTTTACGTTTTTAGGTTTTGAATTTAATATTAGACCGAAAAACAATTATTTAATTTGTTTTGAGGTATTTTTGAGGAGATGAGGGTGTCAGGCACCGGTGGCCGACACGGCGAACAACGTGTTAAAAATGTTTGGGATGATATATTTTTTTAAAAGCAGTTTATATATTTTGATAAAATAACTATTTTAATATTTTGATTTATGGATTTTATAAAATACATTTACAAGATGTTTTAAATGAGACAGAATTTTAGTGAAGCATGTCATAAGGTACTATTAGTGACATTTTAAAAATATTGTATAAATGAGGTTACATAGTTTTGTGGAAAAAATATTTCATTGTTTGGCATATAATACAGAAGAATACAGATTCATCAGCTGACTTAACTTGGTGGATTAAAGTGGTTGTTCATTAAATTTTTCAGTTAATAAAAGAAATTTTACTAACTAATTTGTAAGTTTTTGCATAAATAATATTTATTTATACGACTGAACAGCAATAATTACCTTGAACTGTCTTCGCTAAAGTATCCAACTCTGACTTGGTGATGGGAAGATGTAGTCCATTCTCATCTCCACTCAGCAAGTTGGCAAGTTGAGGTTCACTGGTTGAGAGTTCCACTTCGTTATCACACTTGGGCACACCGTCTTCGATATCCTCCTCCATATTCACTTCAGACACTTCCAGAGTCTCCCCCACCTAATGTGAATGAAATAACAATTGACTTCTTCGTGAGAATGGACTAAACAATTTGTTAGAGAAGAAAAAAATTGCTTAGAAGAGATGTTAGAGAAGAAAAAAATGCTTAGAAGAGTATGGGGGCACCCTCATGTCTATCCCCATGTATATCCACATTTCTGGAAAATCTGGTGGCGTGGTTTTTTATATATTTTAATGAGGCGTAGAAGCATGCAGGTTGGAAACTGCTGACTTTTTGCCAGCTTAAAAATCGGTAGCCGATTCTGTTTTCTAGTCTTTTTAGACCGGTTAGAAAGGTCGAATAAAGTAAATAAATAATAAAACTAACCTCCAGCTTCACCGGGTCAATGGTGATATCATCATAATTATCCGGATAGTCTGACTCTTCACTGTTCTGTGACTCCAATTCTTGTTTGATATTCTTACAATTGCTCTCATCACATTTAGGAACGAAGTCTTCATTCATCATTGTGTCAACGTCGTCCCAAGGCTTTGACCACAAGTATAGTTTTGGGTGATCTTTCTTTCTGCAAGAATGGAACAAAAAGTAGTCAACGCGCCTAGTGTTTTTTTTAATGAGGAAGTTCAGCCCTACGGGAAATTGGATATAAAAAATGTATTCAAATGTGCAGTAAACATTAGAGCATTAAATTGCATTGCCAAGTCTCTTGAAAATATGGGAAAAATGTATTCTTTTAAAATAAAAACAAACTACTAGTTCTTCTGAATCAACCGATGATAAGAGAGTTGTGATAGATTTCTGGTTTACGGTAGGTCAACTGAACAATAACCAGAACTCATTGAGAAGAAGGGGTAGAGAACTTGAAATATCACACGCTAAGAAATTTTTAAAAAAAATACTTAAAAAAATCATAGCGTTGATAATACGATTATACTTTTTTGGGCTTAGTTTAATTAATAGTCTATTAACAGTTAATAGTCTATTAACAAATAATAAAAAAACCACTGAACTTTCTCAATACTACACTAATTAACAAAGTCAAAACTCAATTTTGATGCCAATATCAAGACAGTACTGGCAAAGTCCTAACACAGATCTTAGCATGACTCATCAAACTCACGCGAAAATATCAATATTGAATAAGTTCACTCACTGCGAAACTTGTATCTTGCACCTCAGCGAGTTGAGCAAGTTGGCCGCGTGCAGCAGATTGCCGGCCAGCTGGTGGCTGCGCTTGAGGGCTGCGTCTCCCTCTCCGGGCGGGGAGGGGCGGGAGGCGCGAGGCAGGCGACCCTCATACAGCCACTCCTGGTTGTTGAGGTGCCGCTGCGAGCGCCGACCCCGGGCCGGGAACAGGCAGATGCGGCACACGTACTTCTCCGGCACCTGGATAAATTACATCGCCCGATGTTGATATTTTCCTGAATGGTATATTTCATATTCCTTATACATAATTGAGGAGAAACCATTCAAAATGTGATTTGTCACAGGAATATAGTGTTTGAAAAATGGAGAGAAACTTTTTCCAACAGGACTTTTCGTTTGAATGTATAAACTGTATGAATGGTGGGGTTTTTTCTCATAGATGAACTATAAAACTTGATATAAACAAATCTAAAAAAAAAATGAAATACTTTTTGA
This sequence comes from Micrasema longulum, assembly GCF_059751315.1. Taxonomy (NCBI): domain Eukaryota; kingdom Metazoa; phylum Arthropoda; class Insecta; order Trichoptera; family Brachycentridae; genus Micrasema; species Micrasema longulum. The sequence goes on from NW_028278197.1 coordinate 512,039, forward strand.
ATGTTTGTACCTCAGTTATGAATATTTCTAAATTTGTTGCAACAGAGAAGGTAAACATTTTTGAGAAGGGAATATGGAAGTCTAGGCATTTACAGGGCTTATGACCTGTCATCAACTGGTTTAAATGACCACTTTACACACTGTGTAACAATCACCCTTCTGCCCATGTTTAAACATCCTCATTTCCTCAACTCTTCGATCTGTTGATTAATGCTTAGAAATAAATAATACCTCAACTAAAATTTGAAAATTCTTGCCCAAAAATATAAAACCTGCATTCTACACTGAAAATAATATTGGAATATTACTAATAAATTGCAAAGATAAAAGTGATACATTTGACAACTCAGGAGTTTATCAACTCCAATGCGGTTCGTGCCCATCAAGATACATTGGGAGAACGTCACATAGCTTCAATATTTGCGTTTAAATAATAATAATTTTTCAGAGTTTGCTAATAATTTTATAACTTCAAATCATGATTTTGATAAGGATAAAGGAGTAAAAAATTTACATTAAAATAACAAGAAAGGACTTAAATTAAATAATATGGAGATTTTTCAAATTAAAAAAGCCTTAAAACATTATATTCCCTTAATAAATAATCAAATAACTTTTCAGTATAGCTCACTTTTTAATTAAAAATTAACCCAACTACCTATCAATTCTTTAATATAAGATTAATGCATGTTTAGACACAGTGGAGTTCACATCTCTATAAATCTGAATGTAATATTTGTATTTTTAGAAATACTATATATACTGAGGTGATGGTGTAGGTGTATTTTAGTATTTGCATGTTGGTGTAGTGAGTGTCCTGACACAGAGACGTGTACGTCTCGAAACTGGTAGACTAAAAAAATCGGTAAGTGGTTATATACTAACATTAGTTATATACTTAAAGAAGTTCTTATAGTTGTTATGCCTTTCTGTATCGACACAAAAATTATTTGGGTATAATTCATTTACAAAAAATCTCCATCTTGAAACGGGCTGAGCCGTGTTAGATAGAGACTAACCTAACCAAAAGACACCCCATATTCATGTTCAAATGCTCTTGCATTGTTTAAATTCCTGGGTAATAAATATGCATAGGTAATATATAAGTACGCAATAAAGCAATACAAAAAAAAATAGTGGTTAAAATGCTACGATGTTTAAATATGCATTACCTCAGATTCTTTCTCAATATTGTGACAAACAGCGTGTTGCCAACAAAGGCATAGCTCACACTGGATCATGAGACCATCCTCCTCACCAAATCTACAAATAATATTCAACACATTAATTGATAAAAGGATATTGTCACTTACTCGTCATAAAAAGTGGTCAAAACTAAATAAAATATTTAACTTATGTATCGCTCTATAAAAATAACAGGGATATTATAATTTAATAATTAATGTCATGATAAAGGTTTTGCTTATAGAAATATAATTAAAAAATGTGTACATACACATTAATAAAACAGAATAAATAATGTGTACATACATATTAATAAAACATTTTGATTGACAGCATAAACTTACCTACATAACAGAACATTCTATATTTTAAACTGATTAAAGATTGATAAAACATTTTTTAAAATTATTTAAGTTAATGATAAATAAACTTACCCACAATGGCAATTGATAATTTCTTCTCTCTTCATGTGTACAATCTTTATTTTTTCACCAGCTGAAAGAAAAAAATAACAAACAAAATTTTTCTTTAGTGAACAGAATTTGTTGAGCATTCTAAATTTGTAAAAAAACTAGCCATAGACAATACTGTTTTACAAGCTAAAGAAAAGATTGCCATTAAAAAAATATTTAAAAAAGATGTGACTTATTACCTCCATGTGTTTAGATATATTAAAATAGGATAATATTCATTAGTAAAGTACACCTTGATAAGGAAGCTTGTGTAGCTCCGAAACCGGTCGGTAAAAAAACATTTAAAAATAAGTGGTTAAAAACAAAGTTGTTTTATTTTAACACACTTTATCCAAAAAGGGTAGTTCTACCCGCGTGCCTGACTGGTTCATATCAACAGGAAGGGTAGAAATACCTGCTCCACCTCAAAGACGGGAAAGGTAAATCTACTTAATAATTTCACTAGAGTATTTTATATCAATGATCTGAGATGCTCCAAATTACACACACACATCTATAAAAGGTTAAGCTGTCATTTCATTTACACATAAGCTTGTACAGCTCTTATGAGAAACATGAGAGCTTGTGCTTAAGATGATTTGTTTAGTCAATGAGTTGATAAATTATATATATCTTCTTTCAACACACTTTTATTATATGATTGGTGAGCAGAATGGAGACATTTTCAGATTACATTTTTAAAAATGTGGATTGTTGTTTGTTCATTGTTCTGCCAATGCATAATTATATATATATTTTATTGTTGTGTTGTAAATACATTTGACTTCTACTCTTATCTATAATTAGATTATTATAAGCAGTATATGGTGAGTGTGTATTCAAATTTCATTATAAAATAACTGATGGTTTAGGATATACAGTGATTTTTAAAAAAGTAAAAATTGTTTTAATTCTTCGCTGATTTTTGCCCACTGCGTTAACCTGTTACATTATAGCGAAGCCTGCATTGAGTTTGTTAATTATAAAGAGTAGTACCTAATAGTAACAAACACTACATAGATATTGTTATAGATAGATTCACCATCTATATACAATTTAAAAAGCGATAATTCCAGTCGATTTAGCATATGTGGCTTCTTCGTATGAGTTCGTACGAAAATCTGAGTATCTTTTATGCAACAAAAAATGTTTTGTTAGCTACCATAGAGAGCTAAAGTTATTTTATTGAATGCAGTAACATTTTTTTTATTAATATTTACAACTTAGGCATTTATCGGTTATAGATATGCAGATCTTCGTTAAGTGAGGCCCCTAGAACAAGAGTTTGTTTGTCTATTTGGGACTACGCTTGATATTACAAGGTAAAAATAAATATTCTTACTGTCTGTGACAAATGTAGATTGATTGTTTTCATCCTTCAACTCCATTTTTGGGATAACTGAAATTGGACATGTCTCAATGGTCTGCGGTGTGCTGATAGGAGTGTGCGCTGCCATCATATCCGGAGTGCCGAAACTTGACCTGGTGTCGTCGTGGTCGTCAGTAAAGGCTGTTAGGATATCCAAGTGCTGGTATTTCCTCTTCTTGCCGTGATGGTAGTCCAAATTCTCCGAATGCCGTTTTTTGCTCTTCTTCTTGGACTTGTGCGGAGTCGGGAATATGTTTAGTTCGTACGGACTTATGAGATCTGGGTCTTCCTTTTTGACTCCTTGCTCGTGAGATGAGACGTGTTTGGTGCTGGGAGATTGACTTCGCGATCTTTTCCCTTCTTCGGCTGCGATTTTAGAAATAATCGACTTAACGCGACTCTTAGTTATGTCTCTTTCTATTTTTATTTTAATGGGTTTTTTATTGTCCAATTTTGAAGTACCGTCATGCGATTTCGGGACATCGTTTTTAATTCTAAAAGTTGTCATAAAGTCTTCGAGATCTTGCGGCGATTCTGCTTTCGTTTTTGGCGATTGTTCGGTTTTGATTTCAGATTTGCTTTCGAGAAGCGTCCTGAGTTTCGGACTTTTGTCCAATGTGTCTAATAGTGGTGGGTTTTTCAACGGGGTTGTCGGTTCGCTCGGAGCATAATCCGTTGAAATATTCAAATACTCTTCTTTAATCGCGACGGGAGTCTCTGTTTTAGGAATCAGAGGAATGGGTGGAGCTTTCTTTTCTTTGACTTTATGCGGTTTATCTACGATCTTGGTCGGAGTGACATCTTCCGTGATGGTTCTTGCATACGCGAGATCGGCTACATTAGGAGTATCCCCGAGGAAACTGGATAACTCTTTGTGGTAGTGTTTTACGTGCATTTGAAGAAAGTTGTCTTTTCTGAAGTTTTTAAAGCATCCTTCCTTCGGACAGCGTAAGAGATTCTCGATTACTTGAACTTTCAGAGAACCAACATAAACTGTAAGATGAAAACATGTCATTTAATATTTCTAGTAAAACTTTAATTTGTAAGCATAATTACTATGGCACTGATTCAAATGACTACATACTGAAGCCATCTTCTAGAGGTGGGTGTGTGATGATTTGAGGGGGTTCCGGCTGGAAAAGGGTTGTCAGTAGTGGAGCGGAAGCATGTTCGCCGGATGCTTCCTGCTTGATCAGCGGAGATTCAACCTGACAAAAATAAAAAGCAGATGAGAGGAAATGTAATGTAGATAACCCGCATACGACAAAGACATGCATTAGTACAATTCAGGAAAGACACGAGAGTAACAAAGATGTTGAAATTTTGAACAAACCTTAACGTGAATATCCTCTGATTTTATTTTCACCACAGGTGATGCTACTCTTTCTCTTTTCGTTGCCGACGCAGGCCGTTCCTTCTTAACAAGAGGAGAAGCAACTCGCTCTTTCTTAACAGACGCAGAATGGGCTCCATCTTTTTTCCCAACAGGAGAAAAGATTTTCTCTTTCTTTATGGCGGGAGACCCTGGCTTGAGTTCGGAAAACTTGACGGGAGGTGTTGCCCTTCCAAGATCGTTTTCTTTTTTTTCCCTCTTGATGGGGGGGTCATGTTTGCTTTTGGAGAGAGGGGTTCTCGGGTTAGTGAAGTGTTCCCAGCCGAGACGGCGGGCGAGCTTGCGGTGAACACTGAAGTCCTGGAGACAGTGGGAGTACGGCAGAAGATGGGCGGAGCTGGCATCGCCCAAGAGAGTGCGTATTTCTATTCGACTGCGATATCGGCGACCCGACGGACTGAAAAAGAATGTATTTTACCAAATTATTTCATTTTTATTAAGTAATTTATAGCTTTACGCTGGAACCTCTTTTTACACGCCGGATACGTTCCACACAGAAACTGTGTAAAAAAAAAAAGCATTTAGGGATTTAAAAACTTTAATTTGTTTACTATTTATGGTACCTTAAATTTATTATAAAATATAACAAAATCGTAAAAAAGATTATTCAGTATTACACTTCCCTTGCGTATATCTGCCCGCGTCTAGTAAGTAAAAGAGCAATATAGAGAATTCCTAAATCGTAATAAATATAATTATTGAAGACACGGGTGGATGAACAACCTAACCCACAAAAGTGATATATCAACTCATTAGTTAACCCAAAGAAAATTTGTTGATAATGATTCTTAAGATAAAAATAACTTTATTTAATTTACTTACATATAACTTTGAATTATCTATCCTTACCTCTGTTTTGTATAAATACATTTAACTCTTTAATAAAGATACCAGTCTCGAAGATGTCGCGAAAGCGATGAAACCGGTCACTGGATATTCCAAATTTGTGGATTAAAGTATCACTCGTGTTTTATTTATCTAATAAACTACAAAAGTGAGTTTCGAGACAATCGCTGTTAATGTTTTTGAAATTTTTTCAACCTGCGTTAGGATTGTTTTCCAAATATTTTGTCTTCTATAAAAGTCGTATTTGCTATTCAGCTATTAAATGAGGCAAAAAAATATTATATTATGATCATGATATTTTACAGCCTTTTGAATGAGTCAATACCTAAGTCCTTTTATTATTATTATTAGTATTAATATAGGATTCATCGATTCTCTTATAATCGTCAATAAATAAATTAAAAATATTTATCAATAAAATATAAATCATTAAAATATAAATCAATAATAAGTAAATTGAACGTAGTAATGCAGAAAGCAGCCAGCCATAAAAAAGTGAAACTGAGATAATAGCACTTTTATGAAGAGTCAAAAATCGAATTTACACAGCAGTTGGAATGTTTTTGACTGACAAATAATAAACAATGAACTCATGAATGTTTAACTATATGACAAACAAGAATCATATTGTGTATTTGATCAGTTTAATTGATTTTTAAAGTAGCGTAAGATTTTTTTAGTATTGAGGGTGTTTTTTGCAAATTGAGAAATGCCGATTTTGTGATCGACACTATTTTGAGAAGGCGATTATTAGTTTTTTTTATGAAAGCGGTCTGGCTGTTTTTAGCAGAACATAGAATCGACCTTACTGCACCCAATAACACCAATATCTCATTATTTCTAAATTGTGGACTGGCTGCTTTCTGCATAACTACGTTCAATTAAACCTATCAAACGAATTTAAATAAAAAAAACTAAAATCAATCAATTAAAATCAATAATCGCCAAGCTGTCTTGTCCTGCAAATTTTCATCGACTCTATAGTAGCTCTTTTCAAACAGGCTGTGCTTGACAAAATCTTTAAACAAAATTTGTTGCCGAAGACTGAATTTCAAGAGGTACCTTATTGTAGAATTGAATGCAGTTTGAGGCAAAAGAATTATTATTTTTTTGCAGTCTGGTGGTGGGCACAGCTAGCATATCTTTATTTCTAGTGTTGAGCATATGGAAATCTCTGTTTCTTTTAAAATCAACAATATTTTTATGTACATACATAAAATTTTCATAGATATATTAACATGTGACTGTCAATATATTGTTTTTTTTTTAAACATATCTCTAAGCGATTCTCGGAGACTCATATTGTAAATTGCTCGAACAGCTCTCTTGTTCTTCTATCCGATGAGTAAAAATTCGTTGAATTATAAATTTTCATGACCAAAACCAAGGGATAATAAAAATTGTGTGATTGATAAATAAAATATGAAAAAAAAGAACATGCAACGTCAGCTCGGAAAAGTTATTAAACATGTTCACTAGCTCCTCGCCAAGTGTTCGCTATTGTAAATTCCTTCTGAACAAAATAATAAGATGTAACTCGTGTGTAACTGCTTAGTAAATAACTTCAATTGTAATCCATCTTTCTCATTTAACCTCTAATCAACTCACCCGTCCTATAGCAGCAACAGAGGCTATTGTTTAATTTTTGCATGCCGCGACTTCTGTCGACAACATAGTGACTAATTTTTGTGTGGTGGATAGCTAAGCGGTATACAAATTATACATTGGCTGGATGAACAGCCTAACTTCATCCACCTGTGTCCTCAATTATATTACTATTACGCATTGTTAATTCAATAATAAATTATTTTTAAAATTTCATCTTTGTACTGTGGTATTTAAAAATCAAGTAAAAAGAGGTTCCGGTGTACGATATATTATGATTATAAGGGATAATGCTATTTTCATACCGCAAGGGCACTTTACAAAGGTGATTCCACGCACTGTTAAATTCAATTGATACATCTTGCGCAGGGGGCAGTTTAGTAATCATTTAGTATCTTTTAAGTTTCTACCAAGTCCTACCCTCTTCCGTCGTTCTTTCGATGATATAAGTCTTAGTGCTTTTAAAAAATATAAGATTAAAAACTCTACATGTTACTCCAAATGTAAGGTAACAATATGACAGTTTGTCTCACCACACGAGCACAACGTCCCACTTGCCGGCCGAAGAGCCGAGGCACCTCCGCGTGAGGAACTTGGTCCAGCCGCTCGGCAGGCGATGGTCATCCACTCGCACCGTGCGGCCCTCCGCCCCCACGGCCTCCCCCTCCGGCCGGTTGTCCACCCAGCGGCAGCTCCACTCGCCCTGCAGCAGCAGCGACAAATCGCAAGCGAGGGGAGAGGGAGCAGGCGGCGGGACAGCAGCCTCGACTTCTTGCTCGACGGGAGCTGCTTCCGGCGTCTCGGCTGGAAAATATATCACAGCGTCAATTGAGTATTATTGAAATTTATCGTAAGAGGGCAAACATTTTACGGGAGGTTATATAGAAAACGATGCATTTACAGGGCTAATGACCTGTCACTGACTGGTTTAAGTGGCCACTTCACAAACTGAGTAACATGAACTGAAAAACTTGTGACGTAGTCCATTTTTATTGAATTTTTAGTAAAAATTTGTTACTTGTACATCATGGCACCATTTAATAAAAAACAGCCTATTTGGGAATATTGTGAGATTTGTAGTGAAGATAATAAACTGTCTGTGTGTTTGCTGTGTAACAACAAGATCTCGTGAGGTATTATTTATGAGGAAAAGTGCAATTGTTTGCTACCAACAAGTGCTGAAAAAATTTTCACAAGTTACACTGATGAGTAATATGCACATTTTTTTTAATGATTTGGTATTTATTTATTTATTTATTTATTTATTTACGGACAAAGTCCATTATAAACATTACAATTAAAAGAAATTTTTACAAAGGAATAAAAAAATATAAGGAACAGAAATAAGCAGCAAAGACAGATGATAGATTTTTTAGATTAAGTAAAAAGCATAGGCTAACTATACAGATTCTTTAGCTGATTTGTAAAGAAAGACATCCTTACACCATAATAATCAAGATCTTGATGATCGTTCACCCGCCTGATCATTCTGGGCAAAGGCGACTGTGCACCATAATTGGTCCTGTAGTGACCGAGGAAAAGCATTTCATTATTTCTTAGTCTACGGGTGGGAACGTTAAAAAGAATCTTTTGCAAAATTTCAGGGGCATCAATGAGACAGTTCATAATTTTATACATGCAGATTATATCTGCAATGCATCTGCGTTTTTCAAGACTTGATATGCTTAAAAACCTCTCCATATCAGAATATGAATAGTCTCCTCTTTCCAATCCCATCTTCCATGCAATTTTTCTTATAAAACGATGTTGAACTGATTCAAGGCGCTTGATATGAACAGCATAATGAGGGGACCAGATTACAGATGCATATTCAAGAATAGGGCGAACTAAAGAGCAATAAAGTGTTTTAAGTGTAAGCATACTTTGGAAATCAGACGTAGTTCTATTAATAAAGCCTAAAATTTTTAAGGATCTGTTTACTATATTATCAAAGTGTTCCAGAAAAGTTAGTTTATTATCTAGGATCACTCCAAGATCTCTTATAGAGGTGACAATCGAAAGAACTTGGCCATTAAGTTTATAATCAAAAATAAAAGGATGTTTACATTTATGGTATGAAATAATTTTGCATTTATCGATGTTAAGTTCCATGTTATTAGTTTTGCACCAAGTATGAAATGCATTTATGTCTTCTTGGAGTCTGACACAGTCATCAATATTTTTAATTAGCTTAAGTATCTTGTTATCGTCAGCAAAAAGCCAGAATTTTGTAAAAGAAAAAACATTAGCAGCATCATTAACAAACAGATTAAATAGAAGAGGGGCCAAGTGGGCACCCTGTGGTACACCAGAAGTTACTAGGAAGCTATTTGATATGAAGTTATTGATTTTTACACTTTGTTTTCTATGTGAGAGGTAGGATTTTAAAAACGATAAAAAGGGATCTCTAATGCCTACAGCACGAAGTTTAGCACATAAAATGTTGTGATCAACTTTGTCAAAGGCCTTGGAGAAGTCTGTATACAGTACATCAGCTTGAAGATTATTCTCGAACGCTGTAAAATTGAATAGAATTGATTTATTTATGCTTTATTAAGTTAGTTCATAACATCTTAAGAACTAATATAAACTTTTAACAATATTACAATTTTTTTATCAAAATTTCTCAACATATTTTTTCAAATTAACTTTAAATATTTCGATTTTTTCTATTTCCTTTATTTCTTCAGGTAACTCATTGTACAGCTTCAATCTCTTGTACAATGATTTTTGAGATTCTGTTTTTCTCCTCATTGGTAATCTCATCTTTTTTTTACCCTTTGTTTCATATGTATGACATTGTTGGTTAAATTTTATTATTGTTTTTATTTTATTCATCTCCTTAATTATTTTATGTATAAAAATTGCTGCATTATATTTAATTTGTTGCTTTACTGTGAGCAAGCCAATTTCTTTGTGCATTCTTTCTACATTAGAATAGATATTTCTATATATAAGGGAGTATAATCCTCATCGCCTTATTTTGAAGAATTTGTATATTTTTAATTTCTCCTTCATTACATAAATATGCAGTATTCGGACAAATATCGAGTACGCAGTATTCGGCCGAATACGAAATATTAGTGATGCAGCGGAGGTGTCATAACGGGAAACAGATGTAAAAAGTAAATTTTAGCGGAAACAGAAATGGAAACGGATGCGAAAGCGAAAATGTGAATACTATGAAAAAAAAAGTATTTTTTTTACAAATACAATTTTTAATGAAATTAATATTCAAAATTAAGTAGTGGTTAATTATATTTTGTGAAAAGTAGTTAGGCCGCATTTACAACTAACAATCTGTTCCGGTGTTCTTCATATATAAGACCAGCTCCGCTAAGTAATTGCTTACTGGTGACGCTTCCGAGGGGAGTTGATAAATATTGGCGCACTAATGGCAAAAGATTGGTATATTCGTATAAATTTAATTTTCCACCACATAAGGGGATCCTCGTGTAATGGCAATCGTTTTTCTTTTTTGTACTCTTGAAGTTGTGATTGTGTCTCCAAAAATAGATTGTCATTCCCGTTATTTGTAATGGAGTCTTGCTGGTCTTCATTCGTACTTAACATGGATTCTAACATTTGTAATGATGAATTCATCATTGATGATGGCGTAGGTTGTTAGATCATCAATTTCAACAAAATAGTTCCAAACAGGACTTGTTTTTGTTAATTACTAAAACAAACGAGAACAGAAAATCTTACGAGCTTACACTCACGTCACGGATAAATGAAGTAAAAAACAAATGTTGCAACAAATGCCGAAAGCACGTGCCCAGCTCGATTGTGGATGGCCAGAACGCCTGGAACACCTCTTCCGCGCGAAAAGATCCGTTTAAATTTCTGTTATAAAAGTTGCGGAAACAGAAACAGAAACGGATGTCAAAAAATGTGCAGAACTTCCGCAGTTGCGGAAGTAGAAGTTGTTGTATCACTACCGAAAATTAAAAAAAGCAGCTGAATACCAAATAGTAGCCACATATTCGTTGCATCCCTGATGCAGACTACACCCCAGTCGGAAGAAGATAGAACAATAGAAATAGCTACTATAAAAAGCTGTGAAACCCCAATGCAATTTCACTGTGTGTTTTCAATAAGTATTATTCTGCTCAGTACGGTGACTTTCAAACCCTGACAAATCTATACAAGAATTAAGGTATGCATTTTTAATACGTCGCTTACTTTTAACAACAGCGTCCTCCATTTTCGGCACGCTCAACTTGAGGGTTTTGTCAACCCTGGCTCTTCGGGGCTTCTTCTCTGCAGCCTTACTCCTCTGCTTCCCGCAGAGCAGCTCGCGGACATTGAGCTTCCTCTTCATGTGTCTCCGTTCCTCCTTGCTGCCGAGGTGGTCGCGGCTCGGGTCGAACAGGTGATTGTGGGGGGGTGCGGGCGGCGTAACGGGCGGAGGGCGCGCGCCCGCCGGGGGTGACAGGGCGCCGGGGGCCGCGCCTCGTGAGAGGGAGGCGGCGCGGAGGGTGCGAGTGAAACCATCGTCAAAACGGACCTCGTATTTTCCTGCAATAAGACATATAATATAGGATAATTTAAATAGCGCTATTTTAGTGAAAATCAAAACAGCAAAAAAAATCATCAGAGTAGGCAGAAAGTGTAGAACACTATATCACTCCGTCTTTGCATACAGATCTCGCTTCCTCTAAAATCATATCTTCGCGTGCTTGCATGCTGTTTATTCTGACTTTTGTCATGCCTACATATAAGTATTTATCATTAAAAAATTTACCCATTCTTTCGCTGTCCATTCCCTCTAAATGTTCAAACCAACACAAAACCTCTTTTCTGATTTTGTTGATAATTATTTTCTTAGCCTTAAATAATGTAAGGATCTCGACATTTGTGCAACCTATCCTACATATTTTTACCACAAATTTTCCTGAGATCACAGATCACATTTTAAAAGCATTTAGCCTACTTTCATCCTTGTCATTCCAATCCCACACTTTGCTCACATGCATAAGGTTCAGCTCCCGGACAATAACGCAAAAAATAGGTTGTTTTGTAAGTTGGTTTTCAATACCATCTGGCAAGATTTTCTCTATGGTGGCGGGAAACCTGCGGTTGTCGGACCAGCGAGCGAGGCAGCGCTCCCCCTCGCTGTACTGGGGACTGTCCGCGGGGCCCACTGGAACGTCCAGCACTCGCAGCCGGGGGCTCGACATACTGATCCATTCATCATACCTGGAAACAGAACACCAGATAAATAAAAATTGGTAAAAGATATTATCATCATCATTTTCTTTTTGCACAAATTACTATTACATAATTCCCCTTCGCGCATCCAGTAGCACATAAGGGACTCTATTTGTAAACCAAACACAGCGTATTTCAATCATCTGTTACGTGAAGGTAAAATGATCAACCTCAAGCTTCAGCTAGTCCAGGAACAAAGAAACTACCTTAAAAATCCATATTTCACATCCACCCTGCCAGGAATAAAATCCAGAACCTCAAGAATGGTAGATGAATGCGCCAACCACTACACAATGAAGAACTTATCTCCGCTTGATTTCCTTATTCAGTTATTTACTTGAGAGCAACAATCAAGTCGAAAACTCTCATCCAGGGTTCTGGTTCTATTTCACACACAGAATTGTATTCTTTATTGGCCTGGACACAGAAATATTATTATTTATTTTTCGTTTAAAGTAAAAAAACTAATATTAGCATTCTTATAATTACCCAAATATTTCAATTTTGGTGGCCTCTTTTCAACGAGTTAGTTAAAAAGATAGTAGTTAACACAAGAACAAATAACTCACTATTAGAAAATAGAAATAAAATTGGAGTAGAGCGGGGTTCGAACCTCAGATCTCTGATCCGTGAGTCCGCAACACTAGCCACGGAACCACAACCCGATTTAAAATAAAGATACCAGTTTTCAGAAGATGTCGTTAAAGTGATCACTGGTTATTCTAAATTGGTGGATTGCAGTATCACTTGTCTTTTATTTCTAAATAAAATTACATACAACAAACTTCCAATGAAATTGAACACTAACAAACTTGATCTGTTGAAAAAATATTTAAAATTCATGTACAAAAGAACAATATTAGAATTAAGTTGCCACTTAAATATTTCTTTCTCATTACCGCTAAATTTGTAACTTAATATAGTTGATAAGATTAATAAAGGGTAACTGAGGTGGTTTTGTCATGTGGAACAAATGGATGACGAAACAATTTTTAAACCAATGTGAATGAGGGGCATGATTAGATAAATTAAAATCTCAAGTCTGGTCACGTAAAAGGAGAAGGAAGCTATGAACGTATGTCTCGCGTTAACTACTATCTTTTTTGTCTAACCGTACTGGGAAATAGCGTGATGGTAATAGTAGACATCTGACTAAAAAATTAGTGACAGAATTCGGTTAAAATTAAAAGGCAAACTATTTTCTGTGAGTGTAAAAATAAAATATATGAACCTTTGAGACCAGTTGTCGTAGTGTATAAGAACTTCCATTTCATCGTGATCTACTTCCATAATTCTTGCTGCATACCACTGTTCACTGAAATCTTTGGCTTCTACTCTTGCACCGGTTACCATTAGACCTAAAATAAAAAAAAGGCAAAACATTTTAATCAAGGGTGGATTAGCACGCTCGCCGTCAGTCCAAAAGACATAGGTAGTGAAAGGACGGCTAGCCTTATTTCTCATACTACCATATAATGAGAAAGGTCGGCTCTACAGGAAATTGGATACGAAAAATGATTTCTCGCACGCGGTAAATAAAAGAGCATTAAATTGTACGCCAAAGTTTCTTGAAAATTTATTTTTAAAAAGTTATAAACTACTTTGAACAACATCACTGGTTCTTAAGAATGAATTAATGATAAGAGAGTTGTGAAAGATTTCCGGACCAATCGGCAGAACTGACCGAGAAGAAGCGGAAGAGAACTTGAGACGTTACACGGGGAGTAATTTCAGAAACACAAAACTTTTAAAAAATCATATCGTTGATAATACAATACATAAAAAATATATATATATTTATATTTTTGGGTCTAGTTTAATAGTCTGTCTATTGACAAATAAATAAAAAACATTAAACTTTCTCATTACTCCACGCAGGCTGCCATATTTTCACTACCAATGTCTTTTGGACTGATGACTTTACTCGTCATTTCCTAAATGAGACACAATTTTTTAATATCTCTATTGGGCAACCAAACATAATAATAAAAAGAATGTTCATGTTGACTGTGATATCAAATATGCATTTATATTACCCGCATGTAAATTAAGTAATAAAACCAATTTCATAATTTAGTACGGAATATACTTACTTTTGCTATCAGCATTAGTTGCAGGAGTATATTTAGGACTGCCAGTGTTGGTAAATTCTGCACTGTCTGTGGAACTCGCGCTTGGTGCCTTTTTAGGCATAGTCATTGGTGTTTTTTTTTCAATCAGTGCCTTCAACATCGGAGAGTAATTAGATTTCTCCGACACTTTTAAGGCTCCCAACTCTTTTATATCTGTAGGAGAGTTATTTTGATACAGTTCATGCGTGGGAGACGTTGCTTCTTTTTCATCATCAGTTCTGATTGGCGTCGATTTCTCTTCTTCCGAGGATTCACCACCTACGCTTAGGATGGATTTATCTGTGTCTCGGATGCTCGGAAGTGAGTCTGGAAAATACATTTTATTTATTTACTGCGCAAAGGATGTTTACATAAGACAAATGTAAAATAAGTTTGAATGATTACATATCAATGGTAAAAATGACCGATGCGCCGTAAGATAAATTTTGCAATAGAGTGAATTTAAGTTTTTTTTGTTTGTAATATTTTTAATTGATTCCGAAACAATGCAGATAAGATTGGTATTATGTGAAACTATTAGGGCCTATGTAGGAAAATAACCTAAATAAATTTGAATGTAAAACTGAATGATAATTTGTAAAAGTAGGTCCAAATTTGTCGATCTTACGAACATATCATACAAGAGGTTTATTGACGTAAATGACAAAATTTATGTCAGATAATGATGGGTGTCATGGGTTTCATTTAAAATTCTGAGAAAAGTGGTATATATGACTTAATTTTGGCTATAGTGGCGTATCATTGTACCCTTTTTTTCTGACTCATTTTGCAAATATAAAAAAACCTCTCTTGTATTTCCAACCATTTTAATGCCAGCCTATTTTGCATACAATGCATGAAAAATCGTAAGCAATTTTCCAACAAAACACAGTTTTTTATATCAAATTTCAATAAATCATTGTAGTTATTATTAGGTATCAGTATTACCTACCAAGTTATGGTCAATTAAATCAGATAAGCAAAGTTCACAAAATACCACAGAAAGATACAGGCTGCGACAGCATAATTTGCTGATTTGAATTGTGCGCGAGGAAGCGGGGTTTGGCCGCTAGGGGGTGCGGGTGGCTTCATTCGAGTGGGTGGGTCGGGAAGTTTTTCTCCTTTCCACTTTGGTACCGAGAATGCACTAGATGAAGAAAGGCCGAGCGTTCGCCGTAATGGATTTTTTATCTACAGGTGACTCGATCGTCGCCATGCAGCGAACATTCCGAGCTCACTTCAATACTGCCTACCAAGCTCGTGTTCCTGGCTGGCGGTCGATTATTGTTGTACTCCTCCTATCGTCGGTGGGAGAAAATCTCTCGCGAAACCATAGTTTTGTTCTTTTGATAGAATAAACGTGTACCACTTATTATAACAATACGTAAATTAATTTTGAATATTAATATAGTGTTATACTAATAAGTAAATTTATGTAATATCGCATATTTACAAGAAAAATAAATAAATACAAATATATGAAATACAATATGTATTGATTTCTTTAGAGTACTTTAAAACACTATCACAAGAAGATCTAGAAATGTTTAGATTAACTAATATGAAATTACACATTTGTGTACAATTATTTACAAACATGACTTACCTGTTATGTTGGAATCAGAAATGTTTGTATTCGGTGCTAGTTCCCCAGATTCAGAGACTTTACTGTTTCCAACCCCGATTGATGTTTTAGCAGTTATCTTTTTTCGGCCAAATCCTCGTTTGTATTTTCGACACTTACTCTTCGGCTTTGGCGCAACGGGCGCCTGGCCAGACATTTGCAAAAGAAGTCTTTCATTATTAGACTTTCTACCTCTTTTCTTCTTTAATGGAGATGCTATGATTAAATTACCTTCGCCAATATCTTCGGCAAAGTCCAAAGTATCGTTGCGAGAGTCGTTGGGTTTGTCTTCTGATACACTTGTTTCCATCATCGAGTTATCAACTGATGCGCTTAATACATCTGTCTGGGGTTTGTCGTCTTCGGAACATATATCTGTGCTGTCGTTGTTTTGCATCGAGGTTGGTTCGTTTATTTGCTCGGTGTCTGATTTCATTTCTTCTTCGGAGCTTTTGCATTCGTCACTCTTTACTTCTGAATCGGTCGAGTTACGGGGTCGGACTACGGCCGGGGGCTCGTCTGGTGGGAAAATTTTGTCCAAGTCTTCAAGAGAAGTACTGCCCCACGGGAATATAGTTGGTATTGCATCTGTTCAAATAAAAAGTAAAGTATTTGTAAATAAATATTTTATGCTTAATGCATTGTGCAATAACTCAAAGTAAATCTAAGCAACATTAGTACAGGCATGGGTCATTTAATTTAAAAATAAAAAAACTTCTTATATATACTGTATTTTGCGGACGATTAGATGCATCGGACCATAAGACGATCCCTAATTTTTGGTTAAATTTTCAGAGTAAAAAGTGCATCTTATGGTCTGAAAAATATGGTATGCATAAAGGGTATGACAATAAGAGGTACAGGTTTTGTTTTTTTCAATAAAATAACTTTGTTCTTTACGACTTATTTTTTCAACCAACCGGTTTATTTATTTATTTGTTTCACATAAAACTTTACAAAGGTTTCAAAGCCACACAAGCTTCATTATCAGGGTATAATTTACTAATGATTCTTATCGTTAATAAAAAATAGTTTTGTTTGAGTTACAACTTTCACTGCATGAGACAGATAGGTACTTCATGACCGGCGCCTTGGCGCAGTTGGTTAGACGGCCAACTGTGAAACTGGTATCGCGGGTTCGATTCCCGCCAGTTGCAAGAAAAAACCCAAGAAAGGTTTTTTTTCAATTGGTCTGGGTGTTGTAGTGTATTTTTCATTACCTCCTTCCATATCCCCTCTATCCCACCTGCTGAAAAGCCTCAAAATAGAGTCTTAGAAGTTTATTCCTTTAAACCTGCTGAAAAGCCTCAAATAGAGGCTTAGCAGTTTATTCCTTTAAAAATAAAAATGTGATGGGTATGTTTGCAAGAATTTATTGTAATTTTCTTTAGTAGGTTTTAAAAAATATATCTTTATAAATTAAATGTATATTTATTTGTAATGATGTATTAACTTATATTTACGTATAAGTTATTAATTTTAAAAATACTTGGTACACTTCCACTTAATTTAATTAATTCCATTAATTTTGACCAATTAGCGTTTTCACCCTCTAATGGGCATCACTTAAGATAATATTTAGTTTTATATAAATTATCCATACACTGTATAATATTCACCAGTCTGAAGATGCCCATTAGAGGGTGAAAGTGCTAATTGGTCAAAATAAATAAGTGGAAGTGTACCAAGTATTTTTTAAATTAATAACTTATATGTAAATATAAGTTATTACATCATTACAATGGAATTCCATCAAGAATTGTCAATAAATAATTTAAATGAAAAAAAAGTATATTTATTTGTTTATTTAGTGACAATACGCAATGGCGATTGTATTTTTAAAAAAAAACTCTTTCTTTATAATGAGCTAATTCAATTGATCCCATCTTCCTCGTAATAACCAAGTTCCGACAGTATTTTGATCACATGTGACAGGAAGGTAAAGTGATAAGTCTTATGCTTCAGATGCTAGCCCAAGGACAATGATGAAATACTTCAGAGTAAAACCACCTCTAAAATCTAATATTTCACGCCGGCCTTCCCAGGATTGGAACCCGAGACTTCAAGCATGGTAGGCGAATTGGCAAACCACTAAACAACGAGGTGGACTTTTCTCCAGTCGATTTCATTTTTTCGGAATATTTAGCTGAGAGCAGCCATCGAGTCAAAAACACTCATCCAGGATCCTGATTCTATTACACTCAGAACTGTATTCCTTATCCGCCTGGACACAGACAAGACATAGATTTTTTCCATGATGTACATATTTATTTTTTATAATAAACCTATTTTTGTAAAAATGGTAGTCTGCATGGATTTGAGAAAATCATGAAAATTAAAAAAAAGTTTAAGGAGTCAAAAAGCCAGTAAAAGAGTAAATATTAAACTATGTTAACCAAGAACCTGCTCATTTTTATGTTTTTAGAGATTTGTTATTTTGGCAATGACCCAACAGTATTAATGTGATAAATCACGGCTCAAAACATCAAGGGTCGAGCAAAATTACACTTGTTTAATGTGATTTCATCAGGAATTGAACCTAGCATCATCGCTTGAAAGCAAAAGCCTCGGCTTGGCAGATAACCATAACAAATTAATGTATGAAGTGAAATATCCTCGTATCTCATGCAAATATACAATATTTACCATTATAGTGATGTTTGGTATTGTAATGATGTAACAATGACGAATATCTTGTAATCATTTTGTATAATTCCACAACTCACCCAATTTTAGTGCAAATTTAGAGGCTTTGTATGGCTCAAAATCTATCTTTCTAAAATGCCGGGAACATATATAATTCCACTTGTATTTGTTACATTCTAGGTTATTTATTCTCGCTTGCTTCACCCATTTGGATCTCAGTGGGAGGTTTTTAGGCAATCTATGGAAAGTAACTCCCTTATCTTGCAGTCTGACGCTAGATGATGTGCAACTGTCAACACAACAACTTTTGGTATTCATTCTGAAAAAAAAAACACAAATCAATAAAATATTATGTTTTACGATGAATTCAAACGAATTCGTAGTACGAAATACCGCTAAAATGCTATTTTTCAGCTACTGAGAGGGTAAAAATGCTATTGTAAAATGCATAAATACATACTTGATTACCGACTAAAAGAAACGTAATATCCGAAAATGTGTAGATTAAAGACGTACATCAATAAAGTAAGATTGTAAGCGTTTCGGCGGATATTTATATAATGATTTACATTGTGTTCAGACAAAAACAGATTTGTAATAATCACTTATTACTTTTTGAGGCGACTGACGACATAAGAAAACGCAGACAATGCACAATCACAATATTATTGTCTTTATTCATAGACAAAGTCGAAAAAAATATTAATTATATTGAAAGTACTTACTTTCATAAACCTGTGAATTTAGTTTTCAAGCATTATCCTTAAAAAAAATAGGTTCAAAGTTTTTTAATATGTTTTTTGTCTTCATATCAAAAATTGTATCAATAAAATTACGAAAAAATGAGTTTCATTTCATTACTTTATAAGACTGAAAACATTCTTCATTTTTAGCCATATCCGGACATTAACGAAACGTCAAACTTCTAGCGGGTTCTTTCCGGTTCACCATTTGCGTGTGCTTGTTCTCTCAGAGCTAAGGCCGTGTGGCGACTTGCACTAACTCTTAAAACAATCGAATAACCATGACCAACAAGGCAGAATTAGCTTGCGTGTACTCCGCCCTCATCTTGGTGGACGATGAAGTCGCCGTCACCGTGAGTATCTTCAAAATATTCAATACTTTGACATGTTCGATCTTCAAAACATAACCTAGTTGTCCCCGCGGAATCTCAAAATATAACATGAATCTGTAATTGATTCGTTTGTTTTGTAGCTCGCTAGTGTGGAGAAGATTATATTCTGTGCTCCCGTGATAATATTTTCGACGTTATATGTGTTTCGTCTTTTCTTTTAGGGTGAGAAAATCTCTACCATTTTGAAGGCAGCTAACGTCACCATCGAGCCATACTGGCCCGGTCTGTTCGCCAAGGCTCTCGAGGGAGTTAATGTGAAGGACCTGCTCTCCAGCATTGGCTCAGGAGTCGGGTCGGCTGGCCCCGCCGCCGCTGCAGGCCCAGCGGCGTCCGCAGCAGCCCCCGCGGCTGCCGCCAAGGAAGAGAAGAAGGAATCAGAAGCTGAGGAGTCTGATGACGACATGGGATTCGGTTAGTAAACTATCTCGCTAAATATTTAGACTGAAACTGGCATCGCTGGTTTGATTCCTCCCAGTTGCAAGAAAAAATGTAGATTCTAATTGATCTGGGTATTGTGATGTATTTTTTATAACTTCTTTCCATAATATCCTCTCTTCTCATCTGTAGGCAAGCTTTCAAGATTTCAAATAAAAACTTGGCAGTGGGTTAATCCTTTAATTAAAAAAATCTAACACTAAAACTAGATTGTTTATTGTTAGACACTATTACTGAGTAGTACTTTTTAATCTAGTCTGCATGATGTTTCCAATAATAACAAATATCTAATTGTAATATTAAATAAAATACCGCACTTCACTAAGATCATGAAATTTATTTTGGATGGAGATGATGATTCATCACTAAGTTGGTCAAATATGATATCATTTGAGATTTTATGCTGTAACATATTATTTAGATTATTAAATTATTATAGATAACTTATTTTGTGCCATTTTTGTAAATATTTCAATTTGGGGCCATTTTTATCACTATCTCATATTTGATGTGAATAGCAACAGCACTTAGTATTAAAATCTCTGATTTGCTCACCAAATTGATTTACTAAATGCCTTTAGGATAGCTTATTGTACAATCAGCCCTACATCCATTTTTAAATAAACTTTTTTTAGAATCAAAAAGTCTAAAAGTTCCCAGCTCCAATGTGTTGCTATTTTTAATATTTATTATGTATGTTTTGGTTATTTGGGGCGATTACAGTTGGAATCTGGAAATTTAAAAAATAATGTTATAGCGAGCATAAGAGAAAGAATTTAATTTGACTTTGACAGCGGAGTAAATTTTAATAATTTAAAAATTGAGGTAGTCACAGCGCATTTATTTTTTTTAAACATTTTTTTGCACCACAACAGGCCAGGAGGGCCTAATTACAGTGGTGAATTACATCACAGAGCACCCAGGCTTGAGAAAAATCACATTTTAATTTTTTGTGTTCTCACCGGGAATCGAACCCGGAACCTTCCGTGCGTGAGTCAAGCGTCTTGACCACTACACCACGGAGGCCGCCGCATGTGGTAGATAGCTAGATTGTTTGAGAAAAAAAAAAATTGTTTGAGATGCGCTGTAAGGTGAGAGATGGCAACACTAAAAAATCACTCATTATTTTTTTCATCAACTGCTATATCTTCCTGAAATCTTGTATCGACATGTTGGTACAGCCAACTTCATAATGCCGAGGTAGAAAGAGATAGAAGAAAAATTATGTGTATGTCCTGATACATACCGATGAAGTTGGTGTTTGTAATTGCCCCCTGAATAATGCAGATGTCCAAATTGCATTTTATTTGACAACTAATCTATTATTTTTTTTGTTTCAGGTCTCTTCGACTAAACAAGTACAAAAGCTACTTAAAGTTTTTATATAAATTTGTACAGTTTAATGTACTCTAAATAAAACGTTCCAGCCACAATTTATCTTTTATTTATAAATAGTGTAAACCTTTGGAAACAGAAAATGATTATTTGTGAAATAGAAAGGATATCCTTAAGAAATATTCTGAGACACACATATTTGTTTGTACAGTGTGTTTTAATATTTAATAAGCCTTTATTAATGCGTTAGTGCCTGTCTGTAAACATGTGAATTTAGTTTGTTTAGAGGTTTATTAAAGATTTAAATGGACTGTACAATCTTAAAACACAATTATGTACCGGGGTTACTCCCTTTAGAGATTCATTTTTCTTTAACTTTTGCATATTGTCAAACCTGCACGAAACGAACTTCATTAAATCTTCAAGTAATTCAAATAGATCAAGTCAAAGAAGGAATCGTGTGTTAGAAATACCACATTGTAAAACGAGGCTCGCACAGAGACATGCATATTTTATAGGCTCAAAAATGTTTAATTCTTTTTTTCCTGATAATATTTCATTGATTCCAAACTTTCAAAATTTTCCTTATTGAAATTATAAAGATTTCTCAATAAATTAAAAACTTTGAATCATCGAGATGGCTAAATGTAAATATTTAACATCGAGTAGGTTTTTAAACATTATATCCTAAATACACAAAATATCTCATTTGTAGGGTTGCCGGATTTTTCTAGGGTCTCGTCAGGACGTTCTGGGATGGGGAGATGACGGAAACAAAAAATGCTATTTTTTAATAATTATTAAAAATATAAAATAAATAATTTTCTTACATCTTATTTGGTAGTTATTCGCGGAAGAAGTTCTTACTGACCATACTTTTTTGATGATTTTATTTACTTAGAGCAGTTCTTCCCATTTAACACATTTGTAGAAATTCGTGCAATTCATCTAATACTACAATATTGATTCTTCAACCCCTGGCGGCAGATGACTTGTTTCATCGGTCCACTGCACTGGGCAATGATATTACCTTTCCCACTTCGGCATTATGAGCAGGAATTGAAAATAAATACTAAAATTATTTGAACGATTTGCAAAAATACATTCACTTTTCTTCCACAGAACCTATTGACTTCCACTCTATCGAGGCAAGTTCATCCTCTATGAAGTTCTTTAGATAAATAAATTACTGAAAGCTTTTGCCATCTAATCTACTCTTTCATAGTTAGTACAGCCGTGGAAGATTTTTCATCAGTAGCGCTACTGCACGGTAAGTTCAGTTAGGGACAGAGGGCTTAATTACTGAAAGTCCCGACATATCGGGATGAGTGATGACCCTACTCGCTAGGTAACTCTGTACATATTAAGGTAGGATTTTTTTCTAGTTAAATCAGTGATTACTACTGCATATTGTTAAGTGTCCTCAGAACGGGTAACCCCAGTCAGGTCACATTATTTTTATTATTAATTATAGTGTGTAAGAGAAAAAATATGAATAAATAAAAAGTTTTATAAATTATATCTAAAACCAAAAAAAACCTAAGTTGGCTCTTCTGTAAAGTTGCTACATGTCCCTTGGTAACTTTTTGCTTTCCAGCATCGATATATATTAATAAACAATATGTATGTAACTCTCAAGAAAAAGAATTTGTCAGTTTTAGTAAAAATCTATAAATTAAAAATAGTTTATTGGTTTGTAGCAAATAATCTCCCATATTAATTCCTGTAAAAATTCTAAAAAAAGAAATCGAGCGGAGATATGCCTGCCTCGTAGCGTAGTGATTGACACATTCATCTATCATGCTTAAGGTCCTGGGTTTAATAGATTAGATTAGATTCCTGGCAGGATGGTTATAAAATATTCGTTTTCAAGGTAGGTTTACACTGCAATATTTCGTTGTTTCTGGACTGGCACCTGTGTTAGTTCGCCTTACCTTCCATGTAACAAAATTGATCCAGATACCAGACATGCTGCAATCAGAGTACCAATGCAATGCCCTATGGACCGCTATGTGCAGATAGCAAATGATCATGATTAATTGAAAGTACTCTGATGGGTATAAAATTCAATAAGAAACAGCTCGTAACAAAATTAACTTTAATGAAACTATTTTACATAAAGTAGATGTTCCATTTCATAAAGCAGATGTTTACTAATTATCAATTCAGACTTTTTAAATATAAATAAAAGTATTTGTGATTTTACATCATGCGTCTTCTCAAATTGATATATCTAACTAATAAAATGAACACTGATGTAACAAATAAGATTATTTAGTTCTAACAGTAAATCCCCACATAGCTCTTTGTACCCCGCAGAGCTTGTTATAGTCTACAAGATGCCTCCACGCGATACGGCTCATTCTCCACGGCTTTACAATCCCTCTAGGTCTGAAAAAAAATCACAAGTTTTCAATACCAGCCCATTCAAAATAGAACACTCCATGTTTGTAAAATACAGTATGTATTGGCAAAATAGCGTATTGCACAATGAGTTATTATGCTGTTCATAATCTTTTCTTAAGTTTGCGTGTTCATCATCAGGGACGCTGTCATGCGAACCTATACCTCAGTAAAGGGTATAAATGACACACGGCAAACCAAGTGGCCTCTGGTTTCATGGTTAAGACCTTGACTCACGCACGGAAGTTCTGGGTTCGATTTTCAGTGAGAACATAAAAAAAATCATGTAATTTTTCTGAAGCCTAGGTTTTTCACCTCTATTGTATTGGTCAGATGAAAATAATGAAGTCTTTATTTAGAGTAGATTTGAGTCTACTAATGGTTTTAATTTTATTTTTTAAACAAAAAATTGGACAATTGTTTCGCCTTCGAAACAATATCAGATTTTTTGTTTTAAAAAAAAAAAAAATGCAATGGGGAAATATTGTATTTTTTTAAACAATTTTATATTAATAAGGGCCTATGAAATACTGTTGACTTAAAAAAATATTTTTTAAGTAGCATAAAAAGTATCTTAAAATTTATAATTTTTGATTCCCGGGAAAACGGTTCATTGTGTTGGCCACGCCTCTTATACGTCATGATTAGGTTAAAATTTAAACATTGTTTGTGACCATTTAAATAGAACATCGTCACGAATATTGATGTCACAATTGTCAATGCCAAACATGTCGCGTTTTTGTAGACATATTTTTAAGAATTTTATTTTAATAGTTATGCAAGAAACCATTTTTCCAAAATATCCATATTAATTTTGAAAATATACTAATTAATTTTTCTAAATTGATTTCAAATATTTTTATCAGTATTCTTGGTATGTGATATTTACCTATAAGTAGACTCAAATAATTGTTTGATTGTGATATTTAGATTATAAATATGGAGTGCTACAAAATAAACGCTAACTCAATAAATACAATTTAGAGTACGTCTAAATCTTTGGATTTAAGAGAGTTTTTTGAGTCTCCTAATTTAGTTTATTTTACTTTAAAAAAATAAATAATCGGGTAATTGTTTCACCATATTAAAAGAAATTAGTATATCAACTCAACATTTGATTTTAATATTGAAATAATTATTATTTATTTATTTCACAGTTTTATAATGTACAGAGGTTCTTTGTTCCAGGTCCCGACTAGCTAGAAAATTTATGTATTTAGGCAGGACCTTCTTTGTTACGTGTGTTTTTCATTAAAGGATGCTTAAACAATTCCAATCTATTGATTATTATTATAATATTAAAAATGAAAAATAAATAAAAATTATAAAACGTGAATAATAATGAGAATTGAAGCATAAACATATAACAAAAAATACCACTAACAATAAAAATAAAAAAAAACAAGCCTAAATCACAAAACATTAAAAAAATATATGTATGTTAAAAAGAATATGAGTTCTACAAAATAAACACTAAATCAATAAATAAATACCTACTGATTGCTATTTTATTGATCTTCTTTATAACAAGGCTGTATTTGAAGTAGAATTAATGCCTCAAAACTCTTTGAAAAATAATGCTAATCTAACAAACATTTATTATGGATTAAATTGACATTTAAAACACTAATTTTTAGATTTTCCATGTTAAGTCATATAACTGTGTAATCATTTTGTGTTAAATATGTTATCAAAAGATTAGTCAAATAATTTATTCAGTGGCTAGTAATAAAATGAAAGCATAACTACGCCAATTTACCTTGATGTGAGGACGCATCTTTTGTTGATACGAAGAGGAGTAGAATTAAGTGGAAATGCAGCAATTTCTGCATCAGCGATTTCTCTTAATTCTTGTGGAAGAATATCATTCTTTCTTAAAGAATTTACCCTTAATCTGTCATTATAGAACTCTGCATTTAATCTTCTACGTTTAACATCCCGAATCATCAACCATCCTACCCATTTGTTACGTACTTGTTGGAGCTGGAGAAATTACAGGTTAGTTAAATGTTAAAATCTTACAAATAATATATTAACGGGCAAGATGAATTACTACGTGACAAGTTAATTATACTGTGAACTTACACCATGGCCAGGAAGTTGTGGGGTGTGAGAAATTAAATTTGAAAGGGATGGAATAATTCCTTTAAAAAAAGACATCGGTATTGCTCCGAGCCAAAGCTGCACAGGGATGACAAATGACAGATAGTCCTGGTGCTGCCAGCGTGCCAGCCTTAGATATCTGTAATCTGTAGTCTGTGGATTTTGTTTCGCATGATTTTTATATTTTCAGTGTTACCAACGTGAAACGTGATTTGCATTAAGGATTTATTTTGCAAAACGTAGTAACAAAAAAACACAAGAACCAAAACTGATAAAATCCTTTATTTGTAACGATTTACGACCTACAATAAAAAAACTAAATAAAAACATCAACAATTTAGGTATATTAATTTGAACGAATTCAATGCAGGCCAAGTTGTACGCACGACGTATTCGAAAGTTTATTTTCCTCTATGATTTTTTCATTTTTTTTACTTTCACGTAGGACAATTGAGGATACATTAAAATATACTTTTTTTTACATATTAAAATACAAAGAAAATGCAAAAATATAAAAATAGTTTTGAAATATTATTCACTTACTTAATTTCCATCTGTAAACGTATGTATTTGGGTTTGTTCCAAAAGCGCGAGAGTAGAAAGTCCTAACTAGGATTCCAATATCTGTAAGCTAAGTGCTAGACCCTCTATAAAAGTTGATGTTCGCTTTCAGGTCCTGGCCTTAGTGATACTGGAGGAGATATAGAGAAGGATTTTGTTAATTTGTTGATTAAATGTGTGGAAACTGTACTTATACACACGATAGAAATGATGATGATATCTTTAAATAATTTATATACAAAACACAGAAAAATAACAAATATAAACTATGCATCCAATATAAGGTATCATCAATGTAGAAAGACGTAAGTTGATTTTTTGTTTTACTGGTAATGACTTAAGATTTAGGTATTAGTGTTGTATTTTTTTTTTATATCTGAAAGTAAGGCACACATAAGTTATAACGAGTTTCTCGGTAGAATCGAAAAAGAATGGCACTTAACTTAGTCGGACCGAAGGAGGGGATTCGAATCCCCCATAGACCAATTTTAATTCGACAACTCACTAAAGCCCTTTGCCGTATATTTTTCACAATTGTCAAATTAACAGAAAGAAGCGTTTTCCTGTTTTTGTTTTTAAATTGTTGTTTTTTAAAAAAATATACAAATTCAAAAAAAGACGAAAATAATGCAAGGGTCAATTTTTCTTTATGTACAGAATAGTTCGGCAAATTAACAAAAATGAATAAAATACACGAATGAGTAAAATATGTGTATGCGAAAACATAAAATAATTACTGTACGGTCATACACACTTGCAAGGTCTTATTCTGCTGACATCATATACAAATAGGCGCTGGGTCGTTTGGTCTCCCCGTTCAGATCATATGTAGTTTTTGGAAGCTTAGTGAGGGAAAGGTTAATCAAAACCATCCTAAATGTCTTGTACCCTCTCTGAAGAGGTGAGCACAATAGATCATTCACATTATGCGCTATGGGGGGTCTCCTGCATGGCATAATAGATAGGACAAATTACAGAGGACGCCTCCTACGCGGCGGGAGTATTTTGAAAATGTATACGAGGACTTGAACTTCGCCTCACATCTCATAAATTAAGTTGAAGAGGTTTTCAGATAATAGAACGCAGTGGAGGACGAAATACAGCACTTTGCTGCAAACCAATCTCAAAGATTGGGACTGTGAAGAAAAATGAGATATATTACAAGGTTATTTTACCATTGATTAAAAGGACGTTACTTCTTAAATTCTTCCATTATTAGTAATTAAACTTGTTTGTTATTCCGTGGTAATGTTGTTGACTCATGGATCAAAGTTCTACTCTACCATAAATCGATTACCGTTTTTCCAGCACATGTTATTTATGGCTCATAGAAAATGGTCTGTAAATGGGTATGTATGCGTAATTTAAGTACCTACTAATATAAAATATTATTTAAGGCATTTTTTATCACCGTGCTGGCAACTCTAAATATCTCATTTTGGAGACGGCCATCTTTCTTTTTCTTTCTTGTTTCCGCCGCTTAGCACGTGAGTGTTTGCGGAGTCAATTCACATAATTTTTATTAAAATCATTGTTTTTACTTACAGTTAGTGCTTAAGTTTTACTTCTTTCATTTCAGGAGAAGTTACTTAATCTTCGCCACAATGGTTGCCCCAAAAAAAGAGGTAAGCGTTTAAATACAACATTCTTCAATTTCCACGTGTCCACTGTTGTCACTGAAGGTTATGTTACTAGCTTTCGACACTAAATATTTAAACGGATTTATTACTTAAATGAATTATCATGAAAAGAATAACTCGCAAATACGTATAATTTGTAACGCAGTTACTTCATATCTTGTACCTAGTATAGCTAAAAGCCTCGACGAGTATTCTGTATCCGGGCCATATATATATATTTTTTGTTTTTTAATTTCTTTAATTGGCAAAAAAGTACAGCTCCTGGAGCTTGGGCGTTTTCAACACATAAAGATATCGTAGGATGCCATCGAAATCAACTTTAAACTCATTTCTAGTATCCGAGGGTTGGACACTTTCTGCACAACTACGTCCAATTCGCTGTCAAACTGTACTTAGATTTTCAGATATATTCCTGGAAGACAAAACACCTAGTCCTCAAAGGTTTAAGAATGGGAAATTATATTTGAAAATAAATTATATTTCTTATTTTTGATAATATGTAAAGACAATTTTTTTCTCTTCTTATTTTGTCTTTCTTTTCCGACTTTCATTTCCCTCGAACGATTAGCACTTTCATAATATCCGCTGATATGCACACTTTGTTTTACTAACAATGTCTTATTGTCGAATTTCAGAAAAAGGATAAGGAGTCCATCAACTCCCGTCTTGCCATGGTCATCAAGTCCGGCAAGTACTTCCTCGGGTACAAGCAGACCCTCAAGACTCTGCGCCAGGGCAAGGCTAAGCTCGTCATCATCGCCAACAACACCCCCCCCCTGAGGTGAGACTACCGAGAAGTAGATTTCCCAATGAATTGACAAATAAAACTGCGTATCTACAGCGACGTCATAGAGCAATGTGTCCAAAAGGCAGAGCATGTTATTTTTTATGTAAATTACAAACTAAAGAATATGAATCATATTTAGAATCCATACACATTATAGCCCTAATTCTAGTGTTTAGAACTTAAAAATACTTGAAATTTATGTTTTAAAAACACATTTTGAATGATTATAATTTAAAATGAGAACTTTTATTGAGTTTTTGTAAAAACTTTTTCTCAATTTATATCAAAATAATTTATCTTTGTTGAAACATTGAATTTGTTGTTTTTAAAGTAATTTTCATTCATCATTTAATAGTATTTAACATAGTCATTTGTTAACCTTGTCATCAATCAGTTTTTATTTTTATAAACGTACAGAAAGATTTTTAAATCTTTGATTTTCATTTTGGTCTGGACATGATGCTATTTGACAGAGCTATTTTTGGTATTTAACATGATTAACGGGAAGCATATGGAGTCATTTGACTAAGAAGTATGGTTTCTTTTAACCTCTCCACAAGAGATGGTTTAAAAAAATAATGGGAACTCTATGGAGTAGTCAATGTGACCGTGTGTATTTTCTTCCTGTAACCAATACGTAAGTTCTTGATTTTTAAAAATATATTTTATCGTAGATAGAATTTCAATTTAAGTGTTGACCCAAGATTTAGTAATTTGCTCATTTCCAAGCGGTTATTGCATTGCATTGTGTTAGATTTCCTAGTGCCCAGTTTAATGAGAATTTTTTTGCCTCTGTCACTAGTCCTGCTCTTGTGACAGCCGTTGTCGGCTGACAAAATTGTAATTAAGCTTGTGTATTCAAGGATAAAACTCAAGATGAGGAAAGTACATTCTACTGTCAAGTTATTCTCCGCATATGAGATTGAAATTACTATCTCCACATTGAGATTTATCTCTGTATACGGGCATATAAACATGCAAAAAAACATTACATGGACAGTAATACTTTATAGTATGTAACTGTCTACATGTCCACAGCATTCGTCTTGAAAAAAAAATCTTTAACAAAATTAAATATTTTTGTTTGTAAAATATATTGTATTATTTAGAATACTTCGTGTTTAAACATATTTATCTAAAGAGATGTATTCAAATCACATGTCATTTAATTATACCAAATGCTTTAATGTCAGAATTGGAATTCTGATATGTGTACAAATTTATTTATAACATTTTATTATTTAAGTATACAATATCGACCCTGTTCAGGTCAGAGACATTAAACCACAATTCTGGAAAAATCAGTTTCATTATTGCAAATGAAGTTTAAACCAATAGGGAAGTATCAGGTTTTTTTTTACACATTAAAATTAAAAGGGTATGAAATACTGTAGATTACAAAAAATATATTTTTTGCTACATTTTAGCAGCAACAAAATATTTTCAATATATAATTTTGAATTCCCACGAAAACGGTCCATTGCATTGGCCACGCCCCCAATATGTCACAATTTGTGTAAATTTTGAATTTTGTTTGTCTGCGAACATTTAAAATAATAAAAAAAAACCATCACGAATCTTGACGTCACAATTATCAAGGCCAAAGATGTTGCGTTTTTGTAGGGACATATTTTTAAATTATTTTCTTTTTTAAAGTTATGTATGGAAACATTTCTCCACAATATCCATATTGATTTTTAAAATACAGTTAATTTTTCTAAATCCATTTCAGATATTTTTATCGGTATCCGTAATATGTGATATTTCCCTATTGTGTAGGTCTTATACGTATTCTAGCAAAATGATTTGAACAGCGAGCGTGTCTATTAACTTAAACACGGTTGATATTAACCTGTCTTATTAATTAGGCGTGTACGGTCCATTAACCTTTGCTTTATGAGTGCGTAGAAATATGTTTTCACATAAATGATTTTCGTGTGCTTACCAAGACAAACAGAATTTGTATGTTTACTTGGTTCACCGATAGGCACTAACACATAACATAGGGTTATTAAACATTCAAACGCATTGTACAGTTTTAGAACGATAACGTTGCACACACGAGGATTATTTTGCGGGTGAGGGCTTTATTTACTCTCTCACTATTTACAATATCTTAATTCAAGATCTGGACGTTTTTTATATCTTTTTTATTTTATTTGTCAAAATAAATTAAACTAAAGTGACGTTTTTTTTAACAATTTTTGATTGCTTATAAATTCACAACTCTGCAGAAAATCAGAGATCGAGTACTACGCCATGTTGGCCAGAACTGGGGTCCACCACTACACAGGGAACAACATTGAGCTGGGCACCGCGTGTGGTAAATATTACCGCGTGTGTACCATGTCCATCACCGATCCTGGAGACTCTGACATCACCAGGACACTCCCCGACAAGCAGGCTGCCCCAGCTGAGAAGTAATGGACTGTATTTTATAAGGAAATAAACATATAAACCTCAATACCTTCTTTTATTTATATAACTGATACCTATTGTACTTCATCTTGCCTGATGGATGTTAATTATGTTAATATTATATATTATGTTCTCATTTAAAGGATTTTCTTTTTAAAAAAATAAGAACTTATTAATTATAATATAATTAACTCATTACGATCCCATACGTTCTAGTGTTTTTCTTAGTCTAAATATAAAATGAGGACTTTCTGTTACCATACTTTGTATCCTTCGATTTTCTTTGACGGGTGGTAAAATGTCTTTCGACTGGACAGTTTATAATGGCGTTTGTGTGAAAATCAGCTTTGAGATATCGACCCCTTGAAATAACAAAGTTCCATCTGACACTAATGCTGATAATTTGTGAACTTTTTCACAAATTGTATGAAATAGCTAAAATAGTAAAAACTTTAAATTCCTTTAATAGCAAGTAGATGGTGTTAGTGTTTGTTGGAAATGAAATGTTTTCACTCACTTCACAAATGCTGCTCAAGATGTTATTATATTGAGAAGAAATTGTTAGTATCCTATCAGCAATTAATCCATGAAATATTTTAAGGTCAATTTGTTGAATCACCAGTAGCTTGAAAACCTAAGTATTAACAAGTAATCCATATAATATTTTAAGTCTTATGATATTCTTACCTGCGTAGTTTTAGAATTAATTTAAAACGAAAAAAGTTATGCTCACTTTTCCAAAAAACAGTTTTTATTGGCTCTTCTGAAATTCATAACATTTTAATATCTACCATCGACATGACGCTGTATAAACATACTCATTATTCAGATTATCAATTTGATTACATTTATGATAGTAAATTGATTTAATTTAGTGAAGGAAACAATAAATGGAAGTCTTGGCATTGGTTTCTTACTGCCATCTATCGATATTTTGTGAAATTACTTGCTCTGAAAATTTCTCCGTCAGTAAACATGGTACAAGTTTCCAAAAAAATATAGGGGATGCTGCCTAATCATAGGCAGAATTACTGTGAATGTAACACCGTACCGTGTGGAAAGGGACCACAAAACATTTATTTGTTTAAATTAAATTAATTTAAATGTCCCTTGAGTTTTTTCGTTGTTTAAATACAGTAACAATTAATCAAAAATCTGAATAAAGAGTGACATTTTTTTACACGGGTAACAAAATGCCTGGATGTACATTTTCCCTTCTAAAAAACATATTATAATATCCTTCTCTATTGTGATACCTACTAGATACCTATCTTTTGATAAAATAATGGAATATCTGTTTACAAAAATATAAAGATATATATACAGGTGTTCTTTAAACCCTGTCACATCCGAAACCACGATGATCAGTATGGGCAAGAAGACATATTGGCATATTAAAAAAATATTTAGAATGAAGAAAATTTGTAAAAATAAAATATTAAAATGGTTGCTTACTTCTGCGGGGGAGAAGCAAGGAGGGCGCGGCCGCGTGGTTAACGGTGTGTCAGACTCCCCCCTCTCCCCTCTTCGTCACACCCCTGCAGAAGTTAGCAACCATCTGTTTTTTTAAAAATATATATTCGATCTAAAAATTTATTTTAATGTGCCAATATGTCTTCTTGCTCATACTGATCATCGTGGTTTCGGATGTGACGGTTTAAAGAACACCCTGTACATAAAATAATATTATACAGGTATTATTTAAACCCCGTCACATCCGAAACCACGATGATCAGTATGGGCAAGAAGACATTAGCATATTAAAAAAATATTTAAAACAAATAAAAAAAATAATATAAAAAAAACCAATGGTTGCTTACTCCTGCAGGGGAGAAGCGAGTGGAGCGCGGCGCGCGGTTGTTGACGTATCAGGCCCTCCCCGCTCTACGTTTATCCCCCGCAGAAGTAGGTAACCATTTGCTTTTTTTGATGTTTTATTTTTTAAATTTTATTCGTTCTAAAAAATATTTTAATGTGCCAATATGAATTCTTGGTCATACTGATCATCTTGGTTTCGGATGTTACAGGTTACAGGGTTTAATGAACACCCTGTATAGGTGCAAAAATGTTGTAAATAATACAAAAATAATAATAATACCAAGAATTCAAGTTCGATAGTGAAAATTCTAAGGGAAAGTTCACGGTTATTTATTATAGAAATATATTTTGAGTGTTAATACTACTCGAGTAACAGATAAAAAGGGCCACAATAATATTATATTTGAACTAATTAAAATATCTATACTCGTGCAGTCAGTAGCACTTTGCAGAAAGACCCTTCAGTCGAAAATAATTCAATAAATATACAGGATGTTCTTAAAACCCTGGCACATCCGAAACCACGATGCTCAGTATGGGCAAGAAGACATATTAGCATATTTAAATAAATATTTAGATCAAGGATA
This sequence comes from Micrasema longulum, assembly GCF_059751315.1. Taxonomy (NCBI): domain Eukaryota; kingdom Metazoa; phylum Arthropoda; class Insecta; order Trichoptera; family Brachycentridae; genus Micrasema; species Micrasema longulum. The sequence goes on from NW_028278197.1 coordinate 545,706, forward strand.
AAATTAAAAAGAACAAATAGTTGCTTACTTCGGCAGGGGAGAAGCGAGAGGAGCGCGGCCACGCGGTTGTCTGTGTATCAGACTCACCCCTCCTTGTTTTTTCCCCTGCAGAAATAAGCCACCATTTGTTTTTTGATATTTTATTTTTAAAATTTTTATTCGTTCTAAAAAAATATTTTAATGTGCCAATATGTCTTCTTGCTCATACTGATCATCGTGGTTTCGGATGTGACAGGGTTTAATGAACACCTGTATAACAACTTCGTTTTTAACCACTTTTTTTTCTACGGACCGGTTTCAAAGCTACACAAGCTTCTTTATCAACGTATAATTAACTAACGAATTCTATCAAATTTAATTTTACAGTGATTACTAAATATTAAAACGAAACATATGGGGCTAATATGTCAAGTCTTTTCGTCACGTTGTTCTTGTAAAGAGGGAAAGTGTGAAGTGAGATAGATACGATCTTTAAAACTAGGCAAATAAACAATATTTCCTTTAGTCCACTCCTGTCTGACTACAAATAAACAATATTTACCTTTGTCCACTCCTGTCTAGTTTTAAAGATCGTGTTCATCTCACTTTACACTTCCCCACTTTACAAGAACAACGTGACACAAATTTGGTATCACTATAGCTTAATTATCGTCTTTTCGGACTGCATAGATATGCTAACAATATAAAGAGTTTTAGTAAAAAATGGTAAATGATCCACTGTGTACTCGAGGTCGAGTACAGTGGATCACGAATAAATCACCAGTGGTTCTTCAATATGTGGGTAGAATTTATTTATTTATTATATGGCACAAGTGCCTTTAACAATATAAAATATAATATAATGAGTTCAGTTATAAATCAATATAAAAATATAGATATATAACATCAGATATATTTCTAATAGGTACCTCAGGTATACAGTGCATCATAATTCGCCGTGTACTACGGTATTTAATACACTGTACCCGATGCGGCCATTTCGATTTTCTAGTCAAACAAACACAAATGACTAAGTTTGTTCATGGTGGTATACGGTTATATGTAACCAGAATACAGGTAGTTTAAACTAAAAACAATGCCATATGAAAATGTTACATGCAAATTAGACAAGAAACAAAGAAAACACATATTAAATTTTTAGTTTTGAGACAAAAAAATAACTCATTGTCACAGCTACCAGCCGGTTAGTGGTGTTGTGGTTGTCCTATGAGACCTTCTTACTGTGAGCAAGATTAAATGATAGTGCTTATACTGTCGGTCTCGTGGTGGTCAGCGCGTTTGCCTACCATGCGCCAGGTCTCGGGTTCGATTCCCGACATGGTTGATATGAAATATTTATTTGAAAGGGTGTTTTCACACCAGAATATTTCATAGTCCTTGGACTGGCACCTGAAGCGTAAGACTGATCATCTTACCTTCATGTAACAAAAAATGGTTAATATACGCTGCGATTAGTGTGCCGAAAGGGAATGATGATGATGCTTATAATTTTACGTGTAGGGTACTCAATCCACTATACCCACCTGAGCCACTGTCAACTTCTTTACCCTACGGCGATGAATTTAAAAATCATTTCGTTGACAATTTCAATACGGCCACAATTATGGGTAGTTTAAGAAAAAGCGCAGTATTTTTTTTACTTATTTGAGACATTTTTGTCAATTTTACATTTACCAACAATTATTGTTTTGAAAACGGCATGAGTGTTTTAGTCTGTTCTTTATCAATGAATCGTGAATAATGTTTATGTTTTAATCCAATAGATTGGCTATTCCGATTATTTTGTCTTTCTGTATCCTAAGGCAAGTTCTCTTTTCTCGTTCACAGACATCATACGCCCCGTGTGCTTTGTAAAACTTGTCAGCAATTTCGTTGTCCACCAAAACATGCCAGTCTATTCTACTGCACCCATTATCGCGAGCAACCTGGAAATAAACACATTTTTGCACTTGATAAAAGTTTAACGTAAACTTAAAGAAAATCACACGCGTCGTTCTACGTCCTGACGATATGTAAAAGATACTGTAGCCTTATTCTGCAACTAATTTGTTTCGTAAATTCGTTCGTTATACCGTATGAGAGGGAAATAGAGCGGAATGCGATTTTGTCTGCGTTAAAGTGAGATATGACGAACGAACGGACTTACGAAACGAAATTGTGACAGAACTGCTGAACAAAAAGAACGTGAAACTATGTGGCAAAGACAAACAAGGATATGAAAACAGAGTATATAACGTTGCTGTGAATTTGGGTTGCTGAGGATTGGTGGAGCTCCTACCTCAGTTGGAGATCGACAGCAGACACGAGGTTGCTGTGAAATGCGTATTTATTACATGGCGAATAAATAGGGAATAGAGTCGCGCGAGTGTTAGGGCGATGAGGTGTCGAACTGGCTGCACTTGGACTGCATGCTATTCGGGCTGCCTGTTTGGGCTAACTGGCTAGGCTGACTGGGTGTGGTCTCTTTATAGACCACGTTCCTTTGCTGTTTATTTCCCCATGGTAGGAACCATGTTAATGTACTGCGGGACGTTGCTCTCGTCGCTATGTGCAATTCTCTCATATTTCCTGTAAAATTATTTAGCACGTGTGTGTGTATGTCATTGATCATGGACTATGAACCCCACAAGACTGATATTATACTGTTATTGATTAGAGATGACGTGTTTTTGCTGGACCTTTTTAAGAGTAAGATTAACTGCAAAATAAAAAAAATCATAAACTTATAATTGAAGCATTATTTTTTTGTTTATTCATTACGATATATCGATATGTTAAGACCACCATAAGTGCTGCAATATAAAATTTTATTTTATGTTTATATTTATGTTTATTGTTATATTTATGTTTATTGTTATATTTTTGTTTATATTTATATTTATGTTCATGTTCATGTTTATATGTTTATATGGTAGAATTGGCTCTGCACTTTATAGCCATTTTACTGGAATAAAAATTTAAAAAAATAAAAAATTACGAGCTTAACCCGGCAACGCTCTGCTATTGCTAGATTTGAGTTCTTGCTAAATAGATTGAATGAACACAATCGAAAGTTTGATACCAGTTATTGTATTTAGTTCAAATTAGATATGTACGTATACATGATTATTTATTATTATGATTATTTTTGTGCTTCGGTTTAGATAAATTGTAAAGACAAAGAATTTTGATAAATAGGTGTTCGATTATTGTTTTCCTGTCACTGTCTTGCAGATGCCTCCCCGACTATGGATGTAAAATTACGTAATTTTACCAAAAGTCGCGGTAAAATACTGCAATTTACGGTATTTTACGGTAATTTTCGGTAAGAAACGAATTTGAAGTACTAATTTTTATTTTTCAAAGATATTACATTTATGAGTAGCTTTGTTTTAGGACACTTTACATGACTGCAAAAACCAGGTTTAGATCCATCGGGTGGTTGTCGAGATTTATTAGAGGTATGGGACGTTCAAGGCATTCGGTATGTACTTTTTTCACTTTTTTTTATAAAAAGGGTTATGTTTTGAAACTTAACAGGATCGGTGGACATAGGGTCCTTGGTAAAACCTTAAGTTTGTGACCTTAAGATGATCGCCAACACATGTTTCAATAATTTGTCTCACTCTGTTTTATCTATGAAATCAACTGATACGACGTAACTTGTGATATATTATATTGTGTAGCTATATTATCAATTAATTGAACAAATAACTTACATAAAAGTTTATAAAAAAATAGCACAATGAATTCAGTCAGTATTAGGTATTCTCATTACAATTTGTTATTGTTCTACATTATCTCCGATTACAATTGAAATGTCAACTTGCCGATTTGTTCTAGAAATGAATAATGCCAAAAACGGCCGTGGCGAGCGCCATATGTCAAAAGAATCATCTCAAAGAATAATAGTCCTCAAGAAAAAATATTTAAAAATACTGTTTTCCAAATCAAGAATCTTCAAAGAATATGTGAAATCTGCACGTTTACTCTAAGAGGAAAATTCCGCCACTGGGTTTAAGATGTTCAAAATATAGTACACTTATTTGTATGAAGAAATAAGCTGGAGTAATCGGCTAGTCCTTGGCTCATTGCGCTGGGCGCGCTTTATTAATATTTATATTTATATTTAGAGATAAATACAAATGGTGGCAATGCTTTTTAAAAAATAGTAATTATTTGTTTGTTTTTCTGTAAATAAAGTTACCGCAAAACATTATTATGGATAGTCAATTATTTATCGTGCTATCTGGATGCTGTTGTCTCTTTCACACAAACACTTGCCACATAATAGCGTTATAAGTTATATCTTTGATCTCTCTCTTTTTTGGGTAAACAGAGTTATTGTTGTATTGGCTTCACTTTCAATCATACAATCATATAATTATTCATTGCATAACAAGGATAAATATTTTTTGCATTAAAATCTGCATATTTACGAAAAAATTACTTTTCAAATTCGGTGTGAAAATGTCCGTTTAAAGATTACAAAAAACACGACTTCAGCATAAAAAAAAAGATAGCTATATCAAGTCTTGTATCCTATGTGGACTCGTGGTACACCACAGCCACAAGAGTTAAGGCTCTGTAGATAAAAAATGTGATGTGTTTATTCAATTAAGCTTACAGTAATTCTTTGTTATTAAAATAATTTAATAATATGTACTAGGTACTTACTTTGCAAAACTCTTTGAATAGTCTGTGACCAATCTTTTCTCCTCGCAGCTCTTTTTTAACGTAAAAATCTTCAATATACATCGCCAGTCCTGACCACGATGAATACGCAAAGTTTCCAAGAATATAACCAACAAGATTATTGGTTTTCTTACACTCAGCTACAAAACTTATAAATTTAGGAGGCTGAATGTCAAATCCGTCCCGTTCCATGTCTAAAAATTAAAAAAAATATAATGTGTGAAATTACTTAATATGCTTAATGGTTTTTAAATAATGTTTTTAAAAATTACTTAAAGCTGAATAAGTTCAACTTTCAATTTTAACATTAAATTTGTCTTTAGCCTTACACATATTAAAATCTACAGAAGGAAAATGTTTATAAGGAATAATAGTTGATTATATGTTAATAATGCATGTAATTTATATAATTAAGATGAACTTGTACCTAGATAGACACAGACAATTTAAAAACGTTATTTTTCAATTTAAAAATTAACAAACTATTGCTGAATTAGATAATAAATACCTTACTCGTTTTAACGAAAAACACAAAGCACGTATAAAGTTTTGTGGTTTTCATACATTTTTTTTATTATTAATAGACAATTTAACTAAGCCAATTTTTTCTTTTTAAAAATTATTTATGGTCTAATCAACGCAATGGTTTTTTAAACTTTAGTATTTTTGAAATTACTCGGCGTGCGACGTCTCAAATTCTCTTTCCCTTCTTCTCAATGAGTTTTGCTAATTGGTGGGTTGGCTTACCGTAAACCAGAAATATATCACAACTGTCTTATCATTGATTGATTTGGAATAATTAATGACGTCATTTAAAGTATTTTGTTTTTATTAAAATGATTTCTTCTTCGTAAAATTTAACGCTCTAATTTTTACCGCCTGTACGAATACATTTTTTATTTTCAATTTTCCGTAGGGCTGAAATTTCTCATTATTTCGAGTGCATCCCAAATAAGATAAAAATCAGGGTAAAGTATAGTTTTTCAAAATTTTATATTTTACCCCGAAACTTCACACAGAAGTAAGTACTGCATATTTTGATGTTTTAGCTGGCAACATTTTACTAAAAAAATCAGAAGTGTCAGAGAATAGAGATAAATCAGATAAAGTTTGGAGGTTAGGTTCAAGATTCCTTTAAATTTTTTTCTCAATACTTGAGGATGCGATGTACACATTTAACTTGTTTTTATTTTTTACCTTCTGCTGAAAGTTTACATCCGTCTGGGTAACCTTCGAATGTAGCGAGCTCCTAAAAAAACCAAAGTCGATTATTGTTATGTCGTGTATGTAATATTTACACAATTGCAGATCAAATCACTGAAAACACATTACCACAATCATTGCCTGAACAATTTTCATGTCTTCACGTTTCGCATCTCGAATTACAACGGAAGACATGTTTTAAAATAAGACTTATGCAGTTTGTGAAATTATTCCCGCGATCTTGGCGTTGCGAAAATCTACGCGGTCGCACAGTATTATGAGTTTCTTCGAACTATAAAATATGAAGTAAAAATAGGTATAGAATTAGTTTTTATCCTTGTCTAGACTATTTAGTCAGAATATATTATGTAATTATAATATTAAGTATATGGTGTGTTTTATATAAAAAAAAGTAATTGGGTTTTTCATGTTATCTTAAAATATCGTGTTAAAAAATATGTAGGTACCTATTTCTTTTACGTTTAAAAATATGTACGTATTCCTTATCTTTACCCCTAGCTCACTAACCTTATATTCGAGTAACGGTGTGACTTACCTTTCGTCTGTCAGACAACGAAACAGAACATAAATATTAATTTAATCACTTTTGTTTTTTTATGACAAATTACCTTCCATAGCACTCTTAATTTTCAGGCCATCAATTAATTAAAATATTTTTGGAATTAACCTACATGGTACAGCTACTGAACATAGAGACAGTGTGTTCGCCACAAATGGGTCTTCTGCAGCTAGGGTTGCCAACCCTCCCGTTATTCCGGGATCCTCCCGGGAATAAGCTTATATTTTTTTGATCTCCTGACTCCCGACATGCAGATCTAATCACTCGGAATCTATTCCTGTATGATTATCATGAATGTCGTAATCATCATCATTCCCCTTTCCGCGCATCCCGTGGTGCACAGGGGCACTGCATTTGTAAACTGAGCGTAAAAATTCAGCATATTTCAATTATCTATGTAAGGTAAGTTGATCAGTCTTACGCTTCAGGTGCCAGTCCTGGAACGATAAAACAGTCCATCCTGCCAGGAATCGAACCCACGACCTCGAGAATGATAGGTGAACGCACCAACTACTACAGAAAGAGGCGGACTTATCTCGACCCGATTTCCTTATTCAGGATAATAATAAGTCTTATACAATGTGATAAATACAATAATAAAACAAAGGTTTACCTTCTGGTTTTATTTCACACACAGAACCGTATTTTTCATTCGCCTTTTCGGGTGAAAATGAATGTGGGAAAGGATTAAAAAGATGTTGCATTTATCCATTAATCCCAATCTACTATTATTTAATTTTACCTCTCGGATTTCCGATGGATTGAGTTGGCAACACTATTTGCAGCCCTTGCAGAAGTATTTCGTCATGCGACGTTTTCGGCGGGGCAATGGCTGCAAATTTTTCGCTTTTTCAGTCGTTCTACTTGTCAATTGACTACTGCATTTTTGGCAATTTTCAATTACATAAAAATATAAATTTTACTTATTAATATATAAGGATAAAAAAGTTACAGAACTACCAACCTTTCGTCTATCAGACGACGATTACCGCGCACCTGCAATCAATGCGTGCGGGTAACTAATTTTACTATTTACAGGGTACTATAGCCCCGCCACCCTATGCTCCTTGCGCTGCTCATGCTAATGCTCCTCGCGCTGCCGCCCTCTCGTCCGATGTTACCCTCTCCGCCCACACACTGCTCTACTCGCGCAATTAATCGCACTTGTCATTTGTCTTTCTATACAATGGACGATGAAGCTGTGACAGCGTGCGCGCTAAGCATTTTTAGTACAGCTAATTATATCAATGTATATTAATATGGAATATTTTAATGTTTTTTATTTTTTTTATTTCCCTTTTAAATTACTATAAAATAAAAAAGTACCTTATAATCTTTTACAGAATATTTTATTTTCTCTTTCTTATATTACACAAAAATATTTTACCTGTCTATTTATTATTTGTTTATTTGTTTATTTGTTTAAATTTAATGTTGTGCACACAGTGCTATGTTAATATAAATCTAGACAATATTACAAACAAAAACTAAACCTAACACAGCACCAATTACGTACACAACACAATATATGAAATAACTATCTAACAATACAACAAGATGTAAGAAGAATTTGTGTAACTTTAAACATTGAAGTAGGGCACACATAAGCAAATTCCCTTATGTGCTCCAATAATAACAATAATAATATTAGTGATACTATACATTAAAGTCTATAAGACTCAGTTTCCGTTTGTAGCAGAGAGCTGAGTCGTTAAAGATGTCTAAATTGTACATCTTCTCAATTTTAGAAAAATTACAAACTGCTCTTCCTAAGAGCGAATTTTGAGCTGCTCTGGTGTTACATTTGTTGTAGCTCAGTAATACAGTATGTCGAGTGCGACGAATAGGAGTATTAAAGTTTATTTCAGACAGCAAATCGGCACAATCAATCCGATTATTTAGCAAATTATAAATAAATAATTGATCCGCAATCATACGCCGTTTATGAAGACAAGGTAACTTTAAATTACTGACATTAGGGAATTTACATTGGATGTACTTATGAAATTTATTTTGTACTTTGTCTATTAAATTTATATAAATGTTGTATTGGGGATTCCAAATGCAGGAAGCGTATTCTAAGTGACTTCTGACTAATGAGGTGTATAGTACCAAGGTCGTGCTTGGATTTTTGAATGGTTTACAAACTCTCATTAGGAAGCCTAACATTTTATATGATTTAGATAGAATAGCCTCTATATGAGTATTAAAATTAAGTTTTGTGTCCAAAATTACTCCCAAATCCCTGCAGCTGTTTTTTTTTTGGATATTAATATTGTTAAAATTATAGGGAAAAGTTATTGTTTTTTTGTTTCTAGTAAATGTCATTTTATGGCATTTCGAAACGTTTAAAGCTAGGTCGTTCTCTTGGCAGTAAGTTGAAAACCGGTTTAAATCGTTTTGCATGGCATCACAATCAGAAATAGAATTAATAGAACAGTATATTTTCATATCATCGGCATATACACTAAATTTACAGTGAAGAAAGCATTTGGAAATATCATTGATATAATAAATAAACAGTAAAGGGCCCAGATGGGATCCTTGTGGCACTCCTGAAATTACCTCGACAGGGTTAGACTTAACACCATTTACAATAGTAATTTGGTTGCGGTTACTTATGTAAGATTTTATCCATCTTTTCAAGTCACCGTGTATTCCCAACGAAGAAAGTTTATTGATCAGGATGTTATGATTAACGCGGTCAAATGCTTTTGAATAATCAGTGTAAATTGTGTCGATTTGCTGTCTTTTATCCATATTTTTATGCAAGAAGTCAATAAATACTGCAAGATTTGATGTTGTTGATCTACAACGAACAAAACCGTGCTGGTAAGGGACAATTAGTGAACTTGTAACTGAGTATAATTGGTCGTAGACGATCCTTTCTAGAACTTTGCTTAATATTGGCAATTTAGCTATCGGTCGATAGTTAGTGACGTCGTGTTTATCTCCACTCTTAAAGATTGGAGAAATAAAGGCTGTCTTCCACCTATCTGGGAAACAACTTTGTTTTATAGATTTTTTAAATATTGCACAAACGGGTGGAGTCAAATTATGAGCACAGTTACGTATGAAAATACCCGGCAGACAATCAATACCAGGTCCCTTTTTTGGGTCTATGCTTAGTAGATATTTAAGCGTGTTACTTTTGTTAATATTGATTGTAGAGATTTCAATAGATGCAGAATCAATAAAATTGTTACGAAAATGTGTTGCCGTTGGATTTGAAAATACCGATCCGAAATAGTCCGAGAAAAGATTCGCTACCCCAGTGTTATCTTGTGCTGTTATAGAATTATATGTCATGTGATCGGGAATTGTTGGGGTTTTTCTTTTTGATTTCACGTAGGACCAGAATTTTTTAATATCCATTTGGATACCGAGTTCAATTGAATCAATATATTTTTTATAATCTGACTTTGATATTTTTTTCTGCCTATTTCGTAACAGAGAAAATGATTGATAATCTAATGGGTTACGGGAAAGCTTCCATTTTCTATGAAACTTTAGCTTTTCTTTTGTGACGTTTTTTAAGGCGGGAGAATACCAATCAGGAAATTTTCCTGTTAATATTTCTTTTGTTGGGATATAATTTTCTATGACATCCTCAATGATTTGGTAAAAATTATCGACAGCTGCGTTAACATTTGGGGCATTTATAACTAGTGACCAATCAGAATCTTTAAGAGACTGATTGATAGCTTGATAGTCTGCTTTGTGGTAAAGTTTTACAATTTTTTTTATTGGTTTTGGTTTGATTAGGTTTGGAAACTCGATGTTTATAAGGATGGCGCTATGATAAGCGTCTTCGGGAACGAGAGGAAAATCCGATGTTTCAATTGAGACAGGAAAGTTACTAATGACGAGATCGAGTATGTTTCCGTGTGAGTTCTTGATATCATGAAACTGTTTGAGGTTAGAGAAGGATAGACAATCAGTCAACGCTCTTGCGCATAGATCATTACGCGCGAGTGGTTGACTGAAAGAGTCGTCGGTATGACATGGGCCATCAGTAATTATATTCCATTGGATATGAGGTACATTATAGTCACCGACTATTAGGAATAAATCGTTTTGGAATTTAGAGGTAAGTTCGCAGATTTGGTTTGTGTGGCTTGAGAATATTGCAAGTCTTTCAGACGCAGTTAGTTTGGGGCCAGTACCCGGTAAGTAAACACAACACAAGTTTAGTCGAAAGTTAGATTGGTTGAGTTTTTTTAAGTTTATAGAAATCCATACATCCTCTGCATCCGAATTCCAGGATGAGTGTGATTGAACATTGAGATTTTTAAGGATCCCAATTAATGCTCCACCTCCTTTTTTTTTACCTTGTTTATTATTAATGTCACGATCAGTTCTATATACATGGTAACGGGAGTCAAATAGCTCTTCGTCGGCTATTCCTTCGACTAACCAAGTTTCTGTTATTAAAATAAAATCAAAGTTGTTGATTAGAACATTGGATAGGAACTCATGCGTTTTAGATCTGAGTCCCCTAGCGTTTTGGTAGTAGACTGTAAGTAACTCAGGCATAAGTAATATTTGGATACAATAAGATAAACAATGTCTGAAGTAAGAATACGAAAATGAGCAGTATTAAAATATTGAAATTCGAATGAGAAGTATTTAACTCAGATTCAAACACACATATAATATTAGAACGTATAACATATGTGTATCTAAATTCTGTAAAATAATGAAAATCAATGATATAAGTGGAATCAGTTGACGATAAAAATATTGGTAAGTAAAATTCCTTATGACTAAAACATATGAGCATGTAATACTGTAATAAAGTACTATAATATAGGCGGTGTATACTTATTAAAAGAAAATAAAAAATAACTAAGACAGGTAATATTATGCCCGTTAGAAAAAATGAGATCGAATTTATAAATCGACAAAGAATAAAGAAAATAAAAAGGAAAATAAAAACCTCAGCCATAAACATATTCAAGTTGGAAGAGTGTTTTATGTTACAGTAGAAAAAGAAATTGGTAGTGTAGTGTATAATAATGTGTATTTGAGTATCAAATGACAGTGAGTTACAATCGGTGACACAAGCGCCGGCTAAAACGCCAATAAGTTTATAAGTAAATTTGAGAAAGTTAAAAATAATTACAACCTTTCGGTGAGGTTTTTTAACACTGTTGTGCAGTAAACGTAAATCGCTTCTGAAGTCTCGTTTTTTCGTAAGTAAATTTTTGAGTTTTTCACCCACAAAAAATTGAATTTATGTTTAATTTTAATTTCTTTAGCGGACCTCAGAAGTGATTTACTTTTCCTTGTTAGGTGATCGTTAACATAAAACTTCTCTGCACCCGACAGTCCGATTTCTTCCAGCGATACACCCTTCTTCTTCCTGATGGCTCCAAGTAGCTCGTCTTTTTTAGTTCTCGACACGAGTTTCACGATAATGTTTCTGGGGAAAGATTTCGATATATTCCGTTTTTCTACAGGTCTACGAGTCACGCGATGGGCATTAATAATATCTTCTTTTTTTATTGTACATCCGGATGCCGCTCCGATCTTACTGACGAGGTCAGAAAGTATTTCATTGCCGGATTCCGGTAACCCGCTTATCTCAATGTTTTCATACTGCAGCTGTTGTTCCCTCTCTAAGCTGTCCCTTTCTAAATGCATGAGATTTATTTTTAAATTTTCCACTTCTGTTTCCAGGGAATCAATTTTTTTCAATTTGGTCTCAAAGTCTATAATCTTTGAGGAAAGTTCCTCTATTGTTTTGCAATTAAATGCAATGGTTTGTTCAAACGCATCTAACCGCAGATTAGTAGTATGAAGTTGGAAGGTTAATTTTTTCATTTCCTTTAACAACGTTAATTGAGAAGATTCCAGGTCATTTGAAAAATCGTTATTCACTGTATTTTGTGCCGAGTCTTTGCATTGGTCGCATTTCCAGTTAGCTTTTCGATCAGTTGACATTTTTTTGAAACTATTCTCCGAAATTTTCATGCAAGAGAAATGAAATGTTTTTGTGCACTTTGAGCACTTGAGATGCTCACTGCTTCGAAGCGGCTTAATGCATACGCTGCAGTTTGTATCCATAGTATCCCGGATAGTTTAGTTAGCACCAAAGGGTCAGTGTGAAAGAGATAACACCAGTAGTGTTAGTAAGCGGCGCGGCGTGAGTACTGAATATTAAAAACTATATGAATACACAATAGGTTGAGCAGCCCTGAATTTGTCGCTCCTGCCGTATGAAGTATGTAGTGCGTAGTGAGTATCTACGCACCTAGTGTTGCACGGGTATATGGTGGGTGCAAAGTCCAATTCCTCAGTAATATGAAGCGGATTGGCTGTTGGCGAACACAAGACTATCACCAACCAATCACGAACACACAAGAAGTTTACAACGATCTAAGAATATTGGTTGAGTATTGTAATTAATAAAATTTTCAAAATAGGTTTAACAATTGTTCGTTAGAAATCTGAATTTCATTTATTATTCTTCTGTTCACGCTGGTAGTTATTGTTAAGTTAAAGTTTAGTTTATAATGAAAAACGTAGTAAATATCACTGTTTTTGCTATTATTTTGTGACAGCTAAACGAGTTAGTATACACTTCGAACACTGATGTACGCGTAATTATAGGAGCAAAAATTCATAAACATTTCTTGTATACCCACGAACAGGCCATGCCTTTGTGGGATTTTTTGTTTACTATTTTTACTGTTAATATGTATTTCATTGCTATGTAATTATCCTTTATTTTTTTAATACTTTGTTTCACCTCTTATGTATATTGTAAATAAAACAACCAAAAAATAAATTTAAAAAAAATTAATTAAAAAATGTCATTCAAAGAAATATACATAATTAAAAAGTGACGCGTGCGTCTTGTGCGAGCGCTCGATGCGTACTGCGACCGCGCGATCATGTGGCCACCAACTCGCGCTCATATTGCCGGTCCTTTGATTCACGCTCGAAAAACCGACAAAATAGGGAGCGGTGGGCACGACGAGGAGCATGACGTGCGGCATGACGAGTAATGTTGCCACACTACGTCTCTGCCTCCTTGCCCCGCTACTTCCCATGCCACTTGCCACTCGTCGAATGTGTGGCAGGCCCACTAGATGTGGGCAGGAAGGCGGGCGGAGGGAACTTATAGAAACAGCAAAAGCACGACAAATGGTTAGTGATCTTGGGTCAAAAATGTTAATTTAGCCTTAGCTGCAGTGGTGTATTTATTTTATCATCATCAACATCATTCCATGTCCGCTCCCTAGTTGGATCATCTGGTTTCCACGAAGGTCCTCCAGGCATCTCTGTCGGCTGTAGTTCTGACATGAACCGCCGACAAACAATTAGCAGTGGACGTCCAGGACGTCGAGAACCTGATGCTTTGTAAAGTAGGCAAGGATGGTTAAGGCTCTCAGGAGGCATCCGCAGTACATGGCCCAGCCAACCGTAGCGCCTCCGCTTGATGACAGTTGTCGCCGGAGTTTGCTGCGTCCGTCCTCTTATTACTTTATTTCTTACCAAGTCAAACCACCGCACACCCAAGATTCTTCTGATTTCCAGATCAAACCTTCGGTATTTTAATTCTGAGTTGGTAAATCAGGCTTTTGCAATACCTAGTGATAGCCAAAATTAAAGTTTTAGCCATTTAAAGTCAACAGGTTTTGGAATACGAATAGAAAACAAAATGATTGGCAATAGAGACAACTTTTGTTAGAGGATGTCATGCGCAATCAAACTTGGAATGGTCTTTCTATTAATTTTAGTCAGTGTCTTAAATTGGCAGTAACGAGTGGAGGTGTATAAAAAAATTGCAGTAAAACATATTCTAAATATTTCATGCAAATGTTACACTGTAACATGCGTAAAATATTTTCTTTGTTGCATTTAAAAGGTTGAAAATACCTTTCCACTAGAATTTAGGAAGGTATAAACCAAGTAAATAAAAATTGAATAAACATTATTATCAAATACAACTGTGTAAAAAAGTATTGTTACATTGTAAATGTGTATTTTATCTGCAAAATTATTTGATTCAAAGTCTAAGTTAGTGTGACAACCTAATGTGGTCATTTTGCAGTAAATAAAATCTGAAATTACAGGATTTTAGGTAAAATTACCGGCCACCGAGTTTATTATACTTGTAGACTTGACCAAAATGATGTCTGAAACCGAAATACAAAACATCCTAAAAAATACTGGACGTTAGCTGTAGATTTTTTTCTCCAGGCTCAAGAGTTTTTTTCATTTTTGGATGGGAAAAGTGAATTGCAGTGTATTTTTTTTTTTTAAATACTCATTTCCTGAAAAATATAATAAATGAATTATTAAACAATCCTGTATTTACTGTTATTAATCAATAATCCAGTATAAGTCATCATTAAGATAAGTGTTGCTATCTCATATACAGATATTGAATTATTTATTAAATATTTAATCAATATTTATTTATTGATGCCTAAATTCGGGAAAATTTACACATTATTATTTTTTTACACAAAAATTTCAAACATTAATTTTATTATTAATGTGACATTAATAATAAAATAAACATTTGACGCACTGACTTTGTGATTTTCCAAATTAAATAATAATTTAACTGTGTATATTTAATTTGTGTAAAATCACTCTAATAAATTTAATATGCCAACTGATTTGGATACATGACTGTTTCTTTTGTCCCGGCTTAAAAATTAGATTACTCAAAATATTTAAATCTTACTAAAGCTGACATTTATAATTTACAAGTAAATCTATGTACCTACATTTACATCTACGAACATGTGCTAGTGTTTCACGTCAGAATAGAGATTCTCGGAAAAGGAATAAGCCGTAGGAAGTAGGAAGTGCCGGGGTCCACATTCGTGAGGTGCGCCGTAAGAGGTGCTGGCGAGGTAGAAACTCCTCGCTCTCACGTCTTTCACCCAAAGGTCCTTTGCTGTTATTTCCGTTCATGCGTGATCGATATTTCCATTTCTGGTAAAATACAATTTTAATTTTCTTCAAAATATCAATAGTACGCGGTTGTAGTATTGTATACGAAAATTATGAATTATTAGTGGCTATCGTGAGGCATCCGTAGTTTATGTATGACACCAGACTAATCACTTCTGCTTGAAACATTTGTTACTGTCTTTTGAAAACAAATAAAAATAACTGCCCGTTTGAGGATTGACAAATTAAAAATTATTCGTACTTTTTTTATTTATTAGTCTGTTAAATGTTGATTAAAAATCTAGGGCCTGTATTTAGATATGCCTATTTTTATATATTCTTTACTCAGGTAGACATCTCATTTGATAATTTTATCATTGTAATAAAAACAATTATCTAGTCAATAAATAGAAGATATGTGTATGTTTAATTTTATTTATTTATAATAATGGAGGTTCAAACCGTCAGTAGGGTCGCAGTGAGTCACATATTGCTGGAGGGTGTGATTCTATTAAATGCTGCGAATGCCCAGTTGCATTCCGCCGGCGCGGCGGCACTACTGACTAGTCCACGCCGTGAACCCCGGGCAATGGGATCACACTCATAACGGTGTGATCACAGCAGATAACGAGAGGATGAAAGGCGATTTTCTGGCGCCTTCAAACCAGAACCAACCAGCTAAGAGAAGGTAACCCTGACAGAAAAATCCACCAGAGAGGGCAACGGGAGACCTCTCTGGTCATCTTTTCCCGGTAATCACTATGGCGAGTACGTCCAATAAGCAGTTGTCCTGGCCTCGGAGTAGCGCAGGACCAAAATGCTGTAGTGATCGCCAACGTCGGGGAGACCTGATAAGGCACCGCAAGAAGAATAATAATGGATTACACTTATTTGACATTACGATAATTAAATTAGCATGAACTAATGTTAAATTAACTTATTTAAATGCTATTTTAAAAACACAATTGAACCACAGTACCTACTTAGTACAAATAAAAATTTAGAGACTTACTTACTTATCGGCTCCGAACAGTGTAGCGACAGATATCGCCTTGTCAGTGGCCATCCTCAAATTATTATCATCACAAGTTAACTGCATTTGTGGACACCACAGCAGATGAGGATCATCCTGCACCTCTCCACAATCGCAGTTCATGTCATCTCCCTCCAGAAAACCCCACCTACCTTGATTGTATTTGCACCTAGACACCCCTACCCTTTTGCTAGAGTGATATGGATATATGACAAACGAACGAACTTACGAACCGAAATTATCACAGAATAAGCCTGCTAGTTTTTGGGAATATAAATATTGAATATTCTACAAGCTTCTACATAGATGAATTGAAAACAAATTGCGAATAAATTAGTAATAAAATAAAAAAAATGTGTTAATGTCTTCAAGCCGTCGTCGTTTTATTACAGTATTATTTAGTGAATACATATAATTGGATGGCAAGCCCTACTATGTATACATTTTATATGGTTTTTTAAAAAAATAAATAATTTAACATTTACATCTGTTTGTATACGAAATAAATAAAATAAAATAAAATATACGAGTAATATATAACGCGTTTACTGAAATAGTAAACGTCACTCGAATTCTGTTTGCATCGGAATTTTGGAACATGAAGTAAGTACTTTTACTGAATATATGATATTTTTTTAGTATTATTTTTACACCTTTATTTACTATATTTTTATTTCTTTCTTTACCGAAAAGATTATAACGATATTGACACGTTTAGTTACTTGACCTCTCACATTTCAATTACCCAAACGTTTTTATCACTAAATTTACACGTTTTCAAGTACTGTTTATCAATGAATAGATACGTTTTAAAGTAGTTCACACATATGTACATATACATATTGTTAAATAAATAAAATATTATATTCCACATTCAATTGTAATTACAACATTGTTCTTTATTCGTCTAACTTGTGTTGTTTTTTTAATTTATTTAATTATTTTGCGCATGTCGCACAAGTTAATTTTAATTCTTATTTTATTATTTATTATTTAATAATTTTACTATTGTTTTTTTCTTGAGGGTTTTGCACAGCATTCTGCTATTAAAAATCTAGAGGTTTAAATTAGCTTGTGAGAACTCAGATTATATGTATTTTTAAACTGCAATAAAATATAAACGATTTAGGTATTATATATTTGTTATGTATGTAAAAAACGAAGCATATGTATTTTTTATATCTCAGAAGAAAAAAAATCATAAATTATCCGGTTGATTTGAAACAAAAGTTGTTCGAATGGATGCCAAAATGGCAAATTATTATTAGTTGGATCGTGGACAGAGTTTCATCAGATCTTAATTTTAAGCCACAACTTTACTGGAATCCCCATTTAAAAACACAATCGGAAAATAGGGGAAAATAATGCAAATACCTCCCTCTAATTTAATATTATGTAATCAACAATAGTGAATTTTATTATGAGTCTCATTTACATATTTTTAAATAAATTTTTGTTATTTCCTCAGGTTAACCTTTTCTTTTATTTCGTTCTTATTTTATTTACATTTTTTAGATCTTAATTTTAATAGGTACTTTTAATTTTCATATTATTTTTATTTTTTCTGTAGATATGAATTTAAATTTTCGATTGACTTTGTTTTTTGATTATATTTATGAGCACAAACTATTTATACATGTGTTTATTTTTTTTTCCTATATTTAAAACATATTTTAGTTAATTGCTATTCTTTAATTTTAATTGTATTATTTTACTCTATTTTCTTACTTTAAAAAAAATATATATTTCTTTAAACTATTTTTATCTGGTTTTGTTTAGTTTTTTTCTTAATAATATTTTTCAAATCATCAAAACAAAATTATACATTTCAATTATTTTATACGTATACAGTATTATGTCTGTACTTTTTTTATTTGATTATTAATTAAAACTAATGTCTTAGCACCCGATGACAATCTATTATTGAATAGTTTATCGGGACAATAGATATTTGAATACTTTGTTTTCTTTATAATGTTGTAATAATGTGTATATTTTATTGAATAAAGACTCTATGAAAAAAAACACTTTTTAACCGATTGCCTAAACTAGATAAAGAACAAAAGACGCACGAAGCGGAATCAAAAATACATTAAAAAAAACTTCACCGTAAGGTCAACAGATGTCACCTATGAGGAAGCGTCAAAAAAAGTGAAGGCACACTTGCTTTGACTAGACACGTACATACAACTTCTGAAGATTGTGTTGATGAGAAAATTACAAATTAGGCTGAATATTGCAAAACGTTAAAAAGTCTTTTAAAAAAGGATTAAATCTATTTTAAACTCCTTGAATATTTTTTCAATTATTTGAGTTGTTTGTTTCATGTAAGATGCTTAGGCTACAAGATTACAGAGAGCTCCTTCGGGCAGCTTTTCTCGTTTGACAACGAGCAAATTTTCCGTGTATGTGGGCACCGCCAAGGAGACTTATGTCCTCAGATGCGGTGTGCGGTATGTGGTGGGCAAGCTGTTAATAAATAAATACCTAGATTGTCACAATTGTAATTTTCTCGGTCGAGGTTTTTACTCCAGTTAGTCTACACACATTCGGAAATCAAAATGTTTGACTCGATAAAAAAATATATTTAGTGGACTTGTAACAATGTTATTCCAAGTCCCCGTATATTATGTGCAGTAAAGGTAGTATAAACAGATAAAACCCCGTAATATTAGGAATTGAGGGGAGAATAACTCCTTAAGAAATGAGCACCGCCATGTGTTCCCTGTTCATATCTCCAGAGCGGAAAAAATATGATCTAATACAAACTAATAGCTTTATAATCCAACAGAAGAGCATAAAATACGTTAGCCTCGAGTAAATAATATTTAATTTCATAATACTCTCGCCATTTCACACTCGATTTGGCCGAAAATTGCCCGAAACTTCGGCTCAGCCGAAATCAGCGGTCGGGATGTGTCGGATTACGTTCGGCTGTAGGTACTCGGGTGGAAAATTACCAGAGTAGAGAAATATCACATTCTACGAATACCGATAAAATGGATTTAAAATATCAATAGTATTTTCAAAATCAATATGGATATTGTGAAGAAATGTTTTCATACATAAATGTGAAAAAAGAAATTCAATAAAAATACGTTCGTAGAAAAACGCGACGTGTTTGGCCTTGGTTGTTGTGACGTCAAGATTTGTGACATTGTTTTTCACAAATTTCAATGGCAAGAACAAATGAACATGAACGTGACGTATTAGGGGCGTGGCCAATGGAATCACCGTTTTTGCAGGAATTCAAAATTACAAATTTAATAGTATTTTTTATGGTACTAATAATTATGAAAAAAAAAAAATTATAAATTTTTTTAGATTTTATTACTTTAAAAATAAAAATAAATAATTGATATTTCCCTATTAGAGACGTTGGATTGTTGTCCGTTCAAATAATTCCATTATTGTATTGCTTTTGTCTAACATAAAAAATAATAACTATATTAATTTATGATTTGATGACTATAGTCTTGGAGTATGTATATACTCTAAGACTATAGTTAATAATAATAATAATAATAATGTTTGGATAATTTATATAGCGCCATGTTTGTGAAAATCACTTTAAGTACGCTGTACAATAAATAAATATCCCAACACGTCTTGCAGCTACAGAGAGCATGGACGGTTGGGATTCTAGTTCCTCGTCTCTAATTATGATATATTACAATTATGATATATATGAGCTAGATAACAGAACGTCTTGCAGCTACAGAGCGCATGGACAATAATAAATCTATCCCCTATTTACATTTTTAGTTTTAAATTTTTTATTTGATGTGAAGTTTAGAGTTTAAGTGATATTTTAAAAACGAAATAAAAAGCAAATTTGTAAAATTAGAATTTAGATAACAACAAGTCTTGCAGCTATTGAGCACATGGACGGTTGAAATTCTAGACCCCATTTACTAAATTTAGATATTTGATAGTTGATAACATTTACATAATATGATAAAAATAATATGATAGCTAACACCACAAAAAGTCTTGCAACTTCAAAACGCATCGACAAATGGAATTTCAACAACATAAGAATGATTGTAAAATAAAATAAATAAAACAAATAAAATAAATAATATAAATATATTTTTTTGTTTTTGTTTGTTTGAAAAGAGCTCAAATATTATTATCGTCAATGAGACTCAGCTTCCGTTTGTAGCGGAGAGCTAAGTAGTTAAATAAGTCCAAATCGTACATCTTCTCAAATTAAGCAAAATTACTAATTACTCTTCCTAATAGAGAATTCTGAGCTGTCTGATATAATACAACATACCAACATTAAAACAATAACACATAGTACATCAACTTAGAAATAAGAAAGACACATTCGATTTGAAACAACCAAATATTTGAAAAATCGTCAGGGAGTTCCCAAGTCAAATCCATTCCCCCAAGGAAAATCCAGTTTCGAAATTATGTCTTTAAAATCTGTTTAGTCCTTAAGAGTTTAATACGCTCTTCCTTTCTTCTTTCTTACTTTCATGTACTACGAGTAGATGATCGAGATAAGCTTTATTAAGTGTATCAATGCAGTGCCCCACGCACCATCGGGTGCGGATAGGAGTTAAATGAATAAATTAGCTGTAAGTTTATTTCCGCTATTTCCTGTTTAGTTTCCTGACCCGAGTAATTCGAACATAAATCTCTAGTCATCTTGAAAACAAGCAAATGTATATTGATTCCCCAATCTCTCGCAAGATTTGTAAAAAACTACAAGTTTTAATCCACTTTTCCTCCGCGGGGCGACATCTTCTCGCTTTTATCTCCGGCCAAGTTTATTTTTATTGAATAACTTAAAGTTGGGGCGAATTACCGACGAAAGATTAGATAAATCGAAGATGTGTCGTATATTAAGATATTCTAACGACATCGGGCGAGGCTAAAACTTAAATCGGATTAATATATTTCAAACAGCTTGCTTTCTTCAACAATGTTTTTAGTATGTTCAAATGTTTGCAGACAGGCTGGATTTCCCTCCCTTTGACGAAAACTCAACAATTGTTTAATTTTCAACTTCATTTCACTTTTTTTTTTGTGCCACTGGCCCTAAGTAAGTTTAGTACTGGCTGGTTAGTACTGGAACTGGCCCTAACTTAGTTTGGCTGAGTAATAAATGAGATCACTCGCAAGAGATCAAAGTCAAAATAGAGATGGCGCGAGACTGCTTTTTCAGGAGGCGAGACCTTCTTTGCAGCAGACTTAAATTTATACCTCCGAATGTGCATTGCTCGATTTTACGTCTTCTCAGTACTTTTTTACGGCGTCGAAACGTAGACACTCACCCAAAACACTTCAAAAAAGATCGAAGCCTTTGAAATGTGGTGCTACAGGAGGATATTAAAAATCTCCTGGGTGGATAGAGTCCGAAATAATAATGTTCTCCGACGGATGGAAAAAGATAAAGAGGTGCTGAAGACCATAAATAAATGAAAACTTGAGTACTTTGGGCATGTGATGAGAGGCGAAAATATAAAATTTTACAAGTCATTCTACAGGGAAGGATTGAAGGAAGACACAGTGCAGGTAGAAGGCGCATTTCTTGGCTTAAGAACTTGCGCGACTGGTTTCATTGCAGCACCCAGTCTTTGTTCAGGGCAGCTGCCAATAAAGTAAGAATCGCAAAGATGATTTCCAACCTCCATCGGGGAGAGGAACCGTAAGAAGAAGAAGAACGAAAAGAAAAATCAACCAAAAAGTGTTCAACCTTGAAAGCAACAATGAAGTGATACATAACATAAGTAAAACCTAAAAACCAACCCTTTGGTTAGTAGCCACCCCACCGCTTTTTTTTCTTTTTATTTGAAAATTTATTTATTAACCCTTACAGATTATTACATTCATTTTACAAAAATAACATATAACTTTTTATTCATGCTCTGTTGTTGATAATAATATTTTTTACATCTATTGAAAAGTTTGAAACTTTTGAAGAGTCTTTTGTTTAGTTTTGTCTGATAGTTTATTGTATGATTTCAGTCCCTGATTTATTAGTCTCGATTGTCCTTGTCTCGTTTTGGAATGTTTATTTTATTTATTTATTTATTTTATTTATTTAAAACTTCGAGTATGTACAAAGAATAAGTACTTTGGCGGACTTATTGCTAAAAGCTATATCTTCCAGCCAACTAAAAAACAGACTGGTCAAAAACAAAGCAAAATCTATTTAATTAAAAATTACAGCTGTTTTTTATTTAAAACATATGGCTTGTACATATTAACTTTAAAAAGTACATTATGTTGTATATATTAAAGGATGAGGAATGTGGGATAAGTTAATGAGTTTGGAAGGAGAGAGAAATAGGAACTAAGGAAAAATAAGGGATCATCATCATCATCATTCCCTTTCCGTACCTAATGGTGCAGTGGTACACCAATCGCAGCGTATCTTGATCATTTCATTTTCTTAGATGAAGGTCAGAAGATTAGTCTTACGCTTCAGGTACCAGTCCAGGGACTGTAAAATGTTCTAGCGTGAAAAACACCCTTTAAATAAATATTTCATATCAACCATTTCGGGAATCGAACCCGAGACCTCTTGCATGCTAGGCATACGCGTTGACCATTACACCACGAGGCCGACTTCTGGATTCTGAGGATATATGGTAATGTTTCAGGCGGTTTCTTGAAGGTGGCTAA